>NC_091438.1:21257060-21448084 GCF_964237555.1 Oryctolagus cuniculus | reverse complement strand
CAGATTGGGCCAGGCTGAAGCCAGCAGCCAGGAGCTTCCTCGGGGTCTCCCACATGGGTGCAGGGGCCCAAGAACTTGGATGATCCACTGATGCTTTTCCAGCACATTAGCAGGGAGCTGGATTGAAGGGGAGCAGCCAGGACTGGAACCCCGTGTCCAGACCGGACGGCAGTGCTCAGGCGTTTGCCACAATGTCGGCTCCTCTTTTCCATCTTGAATAAGTTCACTGTTTCTGGCAGTTTCAGGGTGATAGCTCCTATTTCCTCTTCAAGCTCTGGGTTTACTTTTCATGGACCCTCTTTTCATTTTTTTCACTACTCTGCACTTCAGCCTTTCACTTTCATCACACTTTTCATCTTATTTTATCTACTAAACACTCACAGACTTTCTTATTTTGCACTCTTTCAGACAATGGGCTTCTAGGAACAGTGATAGTTACAAATCTCTCATTTTTGCAAAGAAGCAGTAACAATTCTAGAAGTAAATGTAACTATATTTCAAGTTATAGCAGGGCCCACTTGGGTTATTGTAAAGTGAGCACTTTTTTTAAGTGTCAATGAAGCGTTAAGAACTCTCCAGAAAGCAGAATTCAGCTTGGCCACCAGGTGATGAATCTCTACCAGGCCAATTCACTATTTAGAAATATTCAGATTGGGGGGCCAATATTGTCACTGCTCGTGATGACAGCATCTGAGTGCCAGTTCAATTCCTGGCTGCTCCACATCAGATCCAGCCTGATGGCCCAAATATTTGGGTCTCTACCACCCACATGGGGGAATCTGGATGGAGTTTTAGGATCCTGGCTTTGGTCTGGCCCAGACCTGGCTGTTGCAGCATCTGGGGAGTGAATCAACAGATGGAAGATTTTTTTGTCTCTCCTCCATAACTCTGCCTTTAAAATAAATACATAAATAATTTTTAAAAAATATATAAGTAAGGGGGCCGGAGCTTTGGCACAGTAGGTTAAAGCCCTGGCCTGCAGTGCTGGCATCCCATATGGGTGCCGGTTTGAGTCCTGGCTGCTCCACTTCCGATCCAGCTTTCTGCTATGGCCTGGGAAAGCAGTAGAAGATAGCCCAAGTCTTTGGGCTCCTGTACCCACGTGGGAGACCAGGAGGAAGCACCTGGCTCCTGGCTTCAGATTGGCACAGCGCGCCAGCCCTAGCAGCCATTTGGGGGGTGAACCAACGGAAAAGGAAGACCTTTCTCTCTAACTATGCCTGTCCAAAAAAAAAAAAAAAAAACAAAAAAAACAAAATAAACAAACAAACAAAAAAAACAACCATAAATAAATACATCTTACATAAGGAAAAAAAATGAAAGACCAAACAGTGCTGAGTGTTAATGCAGGTCAGCTCCTGCCAGGCTCCCCGGACTCAAGCACTCTCAGTGACCCTGGTAGAAACCATCTCCAAACCGCACTACAGTCAGACACCTTCCTGCCGACTCTGCCCCTCTCCCCTTCCTCTTCCTGGGGGTCACACTCCTTGTCCCCTCCAACTTTCTCTCATAGGTGCTCTCCCCTCCCCACACATCTCTTGCATGACAATCTTCTTGACATCTATTTTTCTTTTAAAACATTTATTTACTTATTTGAAAGGCAGAAGGAGTAGGGGAGAGAGACAGATCTTCCATCGGCCGGCTCACTCCACAGATGGTTCCAATGGCTAGAGCTGGGCCAGGCTAAAGGCAGAAGCAGATTCTTCCAGGTCTCCCACGTGGGTGGCAGGAGCCCAAGCACTTGTGCCATGCTCTGCTGCTTTCTAAGGCCTTTAGCGAGCGGCTGGATCTAAAGTGGTGGAGCAGCCGAGGGCAGGAATCAGTGCCTATATGTGATGCTGGCATCACAGGCAACAGCTTTACCTGCTGTATGTTTTTCAAAGGACCTGAATGAACACAGTAAAATGTAAATATAAGACTACTCTGGGGGCCAGCACTGTGACATAGCAGGTAAAGCCGCTGCCTGCAGTGCCGGCATCCCACGTGGCTGCTGGTTTGAGTCCTGGCTGCTCTACCTCTGAGCCAGCTCTCTGCTATGGCCTGGGAAAGCAGTAGAAGATGGCCCAAGTCCTTGGGCCCCTGCACCAATGTGGGAGACCCGGAAGAAGCTCCTGGCTCCTGGCTTCAGATTGGTACAGCTTCAGCTGTTGTAGCCATCTGGGGGAGTGAACCAGCAGATGGAAGACTTCTCTCTCTTTCTCTCTGCCTCTCCTTCTCTCTCTGTGTGTAACTGTGACTTTAAAGTAAATAAATAAATCTTAAAAAAAAAAAAAAGACTACTCTGTTGTAGGTTGCCTGTTTTTTTTTTAAAGGTTTATTTGAAAGATGGAGTTACAGAAAGGTAGAGACAGAGAGAGGGAGAGGTCTTCCATTGACTGCTTCACTCCCCAGGTGGCCACAAGGGCCCGAGCTATGCTGTTCCGAAGCCAGGAGCCAGGAGCTTCTTCCGGGTCTCCCACGTGGGTGCAGGGGCCCAAGGACTTGGGCCATCTTCTTCTTCTTCTTCTTTTTTTTTTTTTTTTTTTTTTTTTTTTTTTTGACAGGCAGAGTGGATAGTGAGAGAGAGAGACAGAGAGAAAGGTCTTCCTTTGCTGTTGGTTCACCCTCCAATGGCCGCCGTGGCCGGCGCACCGCGCTGAACCGAAGGCAGGAGCCAGGTGCTTCTTCTGGTCTCCCATGGGGTGCAGGGCCCAAGCACTTGGTCCATCCTCCACTGCCTTCCCGGGTTGGGCCATCTTCTACTGCTATCCCAGCCATAGTAGAGAGCTGGATCAGGAGCAGCTGGGACTAGAACTGGCGCCCATATGGGATGCCAGCACTTTGGCCAGGGCTCTAACCCGCTGCACCACAGCGTTGGCCCCAGGTTGGCTCTTCTTAACACTAGACCTGTCTTCCCTCAAGTCCGTGACGCTGCTGTTCTCAAATGTCACTTAAAGAGAAACAGCCCCAGGGACCAGCATTGTTGCCCAGTGAGCTAGCTCAGCTGCAACTCACAGCACCAGCATCTCAAATAGGAGTGCTGGCTAAATCCTGGCTATTCCACTTCCAATCTGACTCCTCCCTAATGTATGTGGGAAGGTGGCAGAGCATGGCTCAAGTGCTTGGGCCCCTGCCACCCATGTGGGACCCCAGACAGATCTCCGGGCTCCTGGTTTTCTGTCTGCCAACTCAGGCCAAGGCAGCCATTTGGGGAATGAACCAGCAGATGGAAGTGTTTTCTCTCTCTTCCCACCTCCACCTTTGAAATAAATAAATCTTAAAAAATCAAGCAGGCCGGCGCCGCGGCTCACTAGGCTAATCCTCCGCCTAGCGGCACTGGCATACCGGGTTCTAGTCCCGGTTGGGGCGCCGGATTCTGTCCCAGTTGCCCCTCTTCCAGGCCAGCTCTCTGCTGTGGCCAGGGAGTACAGTGGAGGATGGCCCAGGTGCTTGGGCCCTGCACCCCATGGGAGACCGGGAGAAGCACCTGACTCCTGGCTCCTGCCATCGGATGAGCGTGGTGCGCCGGCCGCAGCGCGCCGGCCGCGGCGGCCATTGGAGGGTGAACCAACGGCAAAGGAAGACCTTTCTCTCTGTCTCTCTCTCTCTCACTGTCCACTCTGCCTGTCAAAAAAAAAAAAAAAAAATCAAGCAAACAAAAATTGAGACAGCTTCAGTGTATAACCAGCTACAATAAGGGCCACACCGCAACTACAGCCTTGCCCATCTGGCCCTACCCAAGACTAACACACACACACACACACACACACACACACAGCTCCCTGCTGATGTGCCTGGGAAAACCAGTGGAATATGACCCCTGCACCCACGTAGGAGACCTGGAGGAAGCTCCTGGCTCCTAATTCCAGGCTTTGGCCTGGCCTACCACAGCTACTGCAGCCAAGTGAGAAGTGAGTCAGTGGATGAAAGATCTCCCACTCCACTACTGCATTCTCTCTCAGTATCTTCACCTTTCAAATAGACATATAAGTCTTAAAAAAAAAAAAAAAGTTCCATTATTCATTCGGAGCCAAGAAAGCTTATCCTTTGAATGTACTCTCCATTTGTCCTGTTAATGAGGCATCAATACTACCTTAATAATAATACAAATAAAATGCTTTCCATAAGAATAGCATTTCCTTTCACTTTGCCAAAGTCTTTTGCATAAACAATGCTTTACTCAGCTCTCACAATAAGCCACAGTATAGACAAGACCAGGATCCCACTCCACAGAGGAGCTGAGACTCAGACGGTTGCTTCTGCGGGTAATTTCCAGGTCTGCCCAGGGCAAGGTCAGACCCTGTGACCTCTCAGAACTCTTGCACTCGCTAAAATTCTGCACTCTCCATAGTCTGAAATCGCAAAGCTAGTAATTAGTGGCAGATTAGGGATGGAATTCTCCAATCAACTTTTCTTTCTTAAAAAAAAAAAATACTCACTTTCATTTGAAAGGCAGAATGCAAAGAAAGGGAGAGAAACACACAGAGGTCTTCCATCTGCTGATTCACACCCCAAATACCCATCACAGCCAGAGGTGGGCCAGGCTGGATCCAGGAGCCAGCAACTCCATCTGGGTCGCCCCTGTGCCTAGTGGCAGGAACCCAATTACTTAGGCCATCATCTGCTGCCTCACAAGCACACAAGCGGGAAATGAGACTAAAAGTGGAGTAGCCAGGACTTGGATGGGCATTGATACCGGAAGTACACATCCCAAGATGGGGCTTAACCTACTGCACCACTCCTTGTTATCTTTGCTGACAACAGCAATGGCTAACATTTATCAGCTGTCCCCGTGCACCCATCACTGTGCAAATTACTTACAGGGGCACCGCTGAATACCCACTCAGCATCCACTGTACCTCTCCCCCTGGCCACAAACTATTGAGATTTCAGTGACCCCACTTTCGGTTTACTCCCTAAGGGTGTGCTCTGGTTAATTTAACCTGCTCAACTCTGCCTTCTCCTGGCCATGCCCATTGGTGTATGGGCGGGCTCAGGGCTCAAATAATCCAATCAGGGAGAACAGGGGAAGAGAAGTATACTCTCTCCTACTGGTCATAAATTAGGAAGCGCTGAATTCTCTAGTTAGTGGCAACTGCCTCATGGCCCTAAGGGAAGCCTCAGGATTCTTGCTTGGAATCAGTTTTAGCAGATAAAAGCCATGAGAATTCTATAGCCCTTAAACTATGAACCAACAACGTAGGCAAAGGCAGATCAAGTCACAGAGACCCAGAGGGGTTGTCTCCCCAAGCTCCAGCGAATGCCCCAAGGTTCCCTTTACATGAGCATTTACATGTAAAGATTCTGGACAGAGATCACACAGGTCTAGCTGCTGAGGCAGCCAACCTAGCGCTGCGTTTGAGGGGGAGAGGGGAGGCGCCTCCTCTGCTTTCCTGCCCTGCGGAGGGGAGGACACTTAACCACCTCCCGGGATGGTCACAAGGAATCAGGACTCCTTCCCTTCCCCCACGCTGACCCTCTGCCAAGCAAAAAGCCTCAGAGAGACTGCCCTGGAGGAAGGAGCTGCCTGCCAAATATCAGCCCACCTGGGGCCAGGGTGAGGGCAAGGCCAGTGGCACAGCCTGTGAACAGCTGCAAAAGTAGGCAAAAGGGTGGCCTTGGGGTTTGTTTCTCACTCTCCTTGTCAAAGAATAGCAAGAAATAAAGTGCACATGTGTAAGAAACATGAAACATTTAAGAGAGGACAGCCTTATTTATTTGAAAGAGCGACAGAGAGAGACACTCTTTCATCTGCTACTTCACTCAAGTGGCAGCTGTGGCCTGCCCTGGCCAAAGCCCCAGGAGCCCGGGGCTCCATTCGGGACTCCCTCGTGGGTGACATGGGCCCAGGTACTTGGGTCATCCTCTGCTACTTTCCCAAGTGCATTAGCAGGGAACTGGGTCAAAAGCAGAGCAGCCAGGACTCCAATGTGGAACTAGCACTGGCACTCCAGTACCGGGCCTGCATCGCAAGCAGAGGCTTAGCCTGTGGCACCCCAACGCTGGCCCCAGTAGTCACGTCTCAATAGAGCGGAGAAGGGGTACAGATCACCGTTAGACAGACGTGATGATTTCAGACTTTGCTAAGAGCTTTGAAGGAAGCAAACGGCAGAGGACCTACTTTAGACAGCATCAGAAATGCCTACCTCAGGCGACTGACCTATTAGCTGAGCCATGTGAGAACCCTGAAGAAACCCAGTGCAAAGGCCATGTAGCCGAAAGGGCTCGGTGAGTGACCTGGCGGCACAGCCTGTGAAGCCGAAGAGGAAGCCAGAGACCCACAGGCAGGGCCCTGGAGCCGGGCAGGCAGCAGGAAACACCTGCTCTCCTCCTTTGGGGTACACTAATGAGCCATGGCCGACTGTCCCGGTGGATCAAGCTTGCCTGTCTAGCCTGGGTTCACCTTTGCCATCTCCCATTCAATGTCCTTAGGAAAGTTACTAGGACTTTCTCGTTTAGGTAATTAAGGGCTTTGTGTTGTGACAGCAAAACGACTTATGTTGGGATTAGGTAGAAAAACCTTGGCCTTATCAGCCAATTTAACATAGTACATACACAACAGTAGGCGTTTACAAACTATGTCAAACTTGAAAGCGCACAGTAAGAGTTCAGTACTATGTAAAAAGGCTAAACAAAGGTACACCCCCCAGAAAACCTGAGATCACCGGGTTTGCTGTTAACAGTTCATTCGAGTCTTTAAGAACTCAATCTTGATCCCAGGTCCGGTGGGCGGTCCAGTTCATCTCAAAGGCCCAAAGCAGTAAAAACGCTGGGACTGACATCTATGCTTTTTTTCTCCATTGCGGTGGGAGACCTGTTCCGCTCCGCCGGACTGAGGGAGACGGGGGGGGGGGGGGGGGGGGGGACGGGACGGAGGGAAGACACCGCGTAGCGGGGTGTGTGTGTGTGTGCAGAGACCGCGCAGGGCGAACACAAAGCAGAGGCCGGAGAAGGAGCTCGCCGCCTGACTTCAGGGAGGTGGAGAGAACAGCGGGCGAGGGGAGGGGTCTGCAGCCAGGTGGGGAACGACCCAGCAGGACCCAGGCCAGCGCTCCGCGGCGCCGTGCAGCCGGACCAGGAAGCCTGGGCTTGGACTTCTGGGGCAGGCAGAGCGCAAACCACGGAGAGCCGTGGACGCAGCAGCACGACTTGGCGGGTGACACTCAGGGTGTCCCAGAGGCACCAAGAGCGGAACTGCCCGCCGGCGTCGGCGCCCGAGCACGGCCGCGGGGCGGGGAGCGAGGCGGCGCGGGGCCAATTGGAATGCCGACTGAGGGAGGGGGCGGGGCGCCGAGCGGCGCGGGGCCAATGGGAGGGCGAGGCGGAGGGGGTGGGCCACCTGGCGGCGCGAGGGCGAATGAGGTGCCGAGCCGGGAAACGCGGGCGGTGGGCAGCCCGGCGCCGGGGGACGGACCCGGAAGGTGGTGGGGGCGGGGAGCCCCAACGACAACCTGTCAAATCCACTTTCGGGCGAACTAGGTCACGCGCCTCCCGGAGCCAGGGCGCCCCCGCCCGCGAGGCCCTGCGGGTGGCCCGCGGGCCCCGCCGAGGCTCCTTCCTCTTCCTGCCGGCGGCCGTGGGGGCGGGGCGGGCGCCGGGACACCTGCCTCCCGGCGGCGCGGCGCGGCTCCTCCGTCCGTCCGTCCTCCCGCGGCCTCCCGGGCAGCCTCAGCCGCGATGGGTCCGGCCGCTGGGAAGCGGCGGACCTCTCCCAGACAGCTGGGAGCCCGTCGCGGGGTCGCCGCGAGAACTCGGCCGTCCCGAGCGACCTCCGACCGCGTCTGCACGGCCCGTTCGCGCGCAGGGTCTCGCAGTCGGCCCCGGGGGCCCGGGCGGCGCACTACTTGGCGCGGAGGGGTCCGGCCGGCGCGCGGAAGGATCCCGGGCTCGCGGCGGCGCTGCTTCCCGCCGCGGGTCACCTGTCCTCCCCGCGAGCGCCGCCCGCGTCCCCGCGCCGCGGGCCTGACAGGAGCGTGGACGTGCTCGCCGGCGCTTTGTGTGCCGGCGCTGGGCCGGCCGCGGCTCTCGCTGCCCCGGGCGAAGCGTTCAGCCGCGTCCCGGACAGCGCCACGGCTGAGGCTGCCCGTCCATTTTTCTTCAACGTGGACTCGGACTAAAGCTGTACCCGTCGTCCGCCGTCTTCAAGATGGATGTTGACGCGGGGTCCGGGCGGGCGGCGCTTTATTCGCGGTCTCTTCCCACGCGGGCGGGCTGGGAAGCAGCGTCCACGGGCAGGAGATGCGATGCCGCAGTTCCCACCTCGCGACCTTGAATTGTTAACTTCTCCCCGGAACAGGGGCGCAGACGCCTTGTTTTGAGTAACAACCAGCTCGCCTCTTGCAAATTGTATAAAACTGGAGTTAAAATGCGGCAGAACGCCAACGTTTCAGGGTTAAATCTGAATGTCTGACCTAGTAATTATTTGAAATGTTTCCTTTGCAATATTACAGTATTACAAATTTCATTTCCTTTCAAACAAACATTTCTTTAGCCAACACATAATTCTTGAATGTTTACATGCGAATCAATGCGCCCAAACCATTCTTATTACTTTCTTAAATGGACATTGTATCAGAAAAATCGTTTTAAATTACAGTTGTTACTTAAATCCCTTTTAGCTACCACATTGGGAAGAAATAAAATATTATGTTACCTATGTACTGAAGGTACCGCTGTAGGATTTTCACATCTACAAGCATGGTCATCAAGAAAGAAAATTATGCCTAAAGTAAAAAGGTTAAGAATTTAAATTCAACATAAAATGAAATTCTTCATTAACTAGCTGTACCATTATTGAGCTTGAAGAGCTAACGTGTTTCCTTATAACATAATATTACCAATATAACACAGGAGTTGAAAAGCCCAGTCCTTTAAATGAAGTTGAAATCTAACGAAACAGAAGACCTTTCATTTGTGTTATCTTTTCATCATCACTAGTTCCTTTCTGCCACCTAACTTCCCAAATGGAGAACTTGCTCTCTGTTTTGGCCAGCTGGTAACGCAAGTGTTAGAAACTCCTAGTCCTCATTTTAACAAAGAATCTTGTATCTTTTCCTATTTTGAGGATTTTTTTTAAAAATTTATTCCTAGTAAAGGTTCTTTATTCTTTTTCGTCACCTTTTTAATGTTAACTGATAGTAAGAAAATGAAAAATATATATTTTCTTTAGCAAACCCACCAGGATATTGTCAATAATAAAAAGTCAACACTGTTGTCAAAAAGTGAGAATGAATTGCATGTCATTGGACAAAAATTGAATGCTGGAATTTAACCACTAGATCTATATTACAATAATGAGAAATACTAAAGAGCTTTAAAATTTAAACAATCATTTTGCTACATTTAAGAATATTTTACTCCTTTATCAGAGAGTGCAAACCCAAGTTTCTTGTTTGTTTGTTTGTTTGTTTGTTTCTTTCTTTTTTTTTTTACTTGACAGAGTTAGACAGTGAGAGAGAGACAGAAAGGTCTTCCTTCTGTTGGTTCACTCCTGTGCGGGTCCGAAGCCAGGAGCCAGGTGCTTCCTCCTGGTCTCCCATACAGGTGCAGGGCCCAAGCACTTGGGCCATCCTCCACTGCACTCCCTGGCCACAGCAGAGAGCTGGACTGGAAGAGGAGCAACCGGGACTAGAACCTGGTGCCCATATGGGATGCCGGCGCCGCAGGCGGAGAGGATTAACCAAGTGAGCAATGGCACCAGCCCCCCAAGTTTCTTAAAGTATGTGAAAGCTAACTCCTTTCATGCCCCTCTTCAGAGAGGAAAATTAGTAATATACTCCTCGGTTATTCTGTCGTGTCCCTGGCTAGCAAATTCGTTTGGAAGAGACTTGGGAAATTAATTACCTCTTTAAATGGAGTTCCTGTGTTGCCTAAACACTTCATGTATGATCCCCTTCTGTATGAAGGATTTTTATAATTGCCGACCAAAATGTCTTGGCACTGTTTTATTTCTCTGACGGTAGTGACTTTCCAGGGCTAGGAGACAAGAGCAGGAAGCCGTGTTAACTTCTTTTGGGGAAGAGGGTGAGTGGTTGTCCCCCAGAATAAAGACAGCATCATGGCTGCTCAGGCTGGACTATGTGGTGGCAATGACCAAAGCAGTAAAATATTCTGTAAATGGGACACAAATATGCCTTAAATTGGACATTACAAAGCAGTGGTTTGCAGATGTATGGTTTTTTTTTTGTTTGTGTGTTTTCTCTCACAATGGTTAAAAACTGTTTAGTTTCCAAGATTAAAAAAATGAGAGCTTTCAGATAAAAATGTAGAATGTTAGCTTTAATTGAAAATTAGATGCGGCTGTTTCTTCTTGCCTGGTTTTATGCTACTACAGTTCACTAGCTGCTGCTGCCCTCTTTAGCCAGGGGTACACTCTATACATGAGGCAAAGTGAAATTTATTTTAGCCATCTGGCTACTGTAGAAATCTGTACTGGAATGTTCACCTTAGGTTATATACAATTGTAAAAGACTTTGTCACAGAGAGAAGTTAGATTAAGGGGAAAAGGTAATCGGGTTTTGTTCCGGGCCCAGGCAGTTGCGCCTTCGTCCGCTGCTTTGCCCAGGTTGTTAGCAGGAAGCTGGACCAGCCGTGGAGCAGATGCAGGCGCCACAGGCAGCAGGTTTACCGCCATGCCACAACACCAGCCCTGGGTTGCATGTTGTCATTTTCTTTACCAGTCCTGAGGCACAGGGAAAGGCCAGGTTGTATCAAATTAATATTTTTGTACTGTATTTTCCGTGTAGGAAGTCCTTGTCTTGATTCAAGTGAACATCATTGAGAATGTTGACTAACAGAATCAGCCGTGAAGGATTATACATGAAAGAATTTCCTAAAAGGGTTCAGGAAGTATAATGATGATGGTGAGGATGATAACTGTCTTGGCATTATTGAGCAATGTGCTGGATATTGCTCTAAGTACTTTAGCAGAACTATGTCATGTCATCATATTTTAAGTTTCCTTTAAAAAAGATTTATTTTATTTATTGAAAGACAGAGTTACAGAGAGAGAAGCAGAGACAGACATAGCTATCTTCCTTCCACTCCTTCACTCCCCAAATGGCCACAATGACAGGGCTGGGCCAGGCTGAGGCCAGGAGCCAGGAGCCTCCTGCAGTTCTCCCATGTGGGGCCCAGGGACTTGGGCCATCTTGCGCTGCTTTCCCAGGTGCTTGTAGGGAGCAGGATGGGGAGTGGAGCAGCCAGCACTGGACCGAGCACTCATATGGGATGTGGCGGTTTTTATCCACTGTGCCACAGCACTGGCCCCCTTCAATTTCCTATTTGCAATGTCATCTTTCCTTCCCTCAGGCTGCCTTGAACCCTTCTAAAACCCAGGCATGAAATGAGCGCTTCCATTTGCTGTGGCTTAGGGATAGCATTAACCTTTGGCATTTACGGGGTTGTAAAAAATGCCTGATGGGGGCCGGTTCTATGATGTAGCAGGTAAAGCCACCGCCTGCAGTGCCGGTATCTCATATGGGCACCGGTTTGAGTTCTGGCTGCTCCACTTCCAAACCAGCTCTCTGCTGTGGCCTGGGAAAGCAGTGGAAAGCTTAAGTCCTTGGGCCCCTGCACCCACGTGGGAGACCTGGAGCAAGCTCCTAGCTCCTGGCTTTGGATCGGCCCAGCTCCAGCTATTGTGGCCATTTCAGGAGTGAACCAGAAATGGAAGACCTCTCTCTCTGAGGTCTCTGCCTCTGCCTCTGCCTCAAAGCTCTGCCTTTCAAGTAAACAATATTTAAAAAACAAATGCCTGATGTTTATTCTTTCCTGTATGCATGGTAAGTGTACATAGCCCTCTTGTCTGCAATTATGGCTGGGGTAATTTTTCCTATTAGCAACAGACTTCTCACTTCAGCAAGAAGTATAATATTCTATCTCTAGGGCAAGAATCAAATAAGGCTAAGTCAAAAAAAGATAGGAGTAAAATGACAGATGAGAGAGAGAAACAAGAGCACCAAGGGCTGATAAATGGAGCTAAGACACCATTAGAAACAGCCAGGTACCTTCTCCTATCCACCATTATCATCAGAAAACAATAGAACCCAATGAGAAGAGCAGCAGTTTGAGAAGATTCCAAGTTTTTCCATTTCCAAAAACATATTTGTTTGAAAGGCAGAGAGGGAGGGGGAGAGAGAGAGAGAGAGATCTTATCTGCAGGTTCACTTTCCAGTGATGCCTGCAACAGCCAGGACTGGGCCAGGCTACATAGCTGGCGGCCAGAAGCTAAATGCATGTGTCTCACATGAGTGGTAGGGACACGATTAATTGAGTCATTATCACTGCCTGCCTGCCTCCCACGGTGCACCTTGGCAGGAAGCTGGAATTGGGAGCAGAGCTGGGACTTGAACCCAGGTATTCACATGTGAAACATGGGCCTCCCAAGTGTGCCCATCTGAACCACTATGCCAAACACCTGCTCTGGCTTGTGCATTTTGATGATTGTGAGGAGTGTGAAGTAGATCAACTCTGTGAAGTTATACTTAGTTAGGATCCAGCTGCATCAATAGGGAAATCTTTAAATAAAACATGTACTTTCGTATAATAGAATCCCTATGAAAAAGTTGCAAAAAGTGGCCTGGTACTGTATGTCAGGATGAAAAAACAAAGCAACAAATTAAATAATATATAAAAACATATTTAGGAGCGAAAATATTGTATTAGGTGTTTTTTTTAAAAGATTTATTTTATTATTTGAAAGAGTTACAGAGAGAGGTAGAGCCAGAGAGAGAGAGGTCTTCCATGCAGTTGGTTCACTCCCCAAATGACCACAACGGCCAGATCTGAGCTGATCTGAAGCCAGGAGCCAGGAGCTTCTTTTGAGTCTCCCATGTGGGTGCAGGACCATCTTTTACTGCTTTCCCAGGCCAAAGCTGGGAAAGCTGGTTTGGAAGTGGAGCAGCCAGGACTGGAACTGGCGCCCATATGGGATGCCAGCGCTGCAGGCTAGGGCTTTAACCCACTGCACCACAGCGCCAGCCTCATATTAGTTTTAAAATTGATCAAAATATACTTGAGGGGCTGGCACTGTAGCGTAGTGAGTAAAGCTGTTGCCTGGGAAAGCAGCAGAAGATGGACCAAGTGCTTGTCCCCCTGCACCCATGTGGGAGACCTGGAAGAAGCTCTTGGCACCTGGCTTCAACCTGGCCCAGAACAGGCCATTGATGACCATCTGGGGAGTGAACCAGCTGACGGAAGATCTCTCTCTCTCTCTCTCTCTCTTTGTCTCTCCCCCTCTCTAACTCTGCCTTTCAAACAAATAAATAAATATTTAAAAATATATCCTTGAAAGGCTAGAAGAAAATGTGGCAAAATCCTAGTGATTATTAATTTCCAGAGATTTTCTAGTGAGCATGTAATACATATATAATCAAAAGAAACAAAATCAAACTGAGAACGTATTTATTGAGTTCGTTCCATAAAAGAAACTAAAAAATTATGCTACAGCTACAGATGTTACCGTCTCCTGATTTCAAAAATATTTTCTGACACTCTCAGGGGGACTGGGCAGGAGAGAACAGATGGCTGAGCATGACCTGCTCCCAGTGCTAGAAAGATAAATCAAAGTACGTGTCGTACGGATGCATCTGCAGTATCAGCTCGGAGCAGAGAAGGATGGCAGGTAACATTTTCCCCTACTGCAGCTCTTAAAGCATATTAGTGTTCCAACTTCCTCTGAGGAAGGACACGCCTATGATCCAGGGCATCCAAGAAGGTAAGGTATATCAGTTTGCTGGAGCTCTGTAACAAAGTATCAAGGACCAGGTGGCTTCAACAACAGAAATTTCTTCTCTCTCAGTTCTGCAGGCTGGGAGCCCAGGATCAAGCTGTCACCAGGGTTGCTTCCAAGAGGCATCTTTTGTGGCCTATAGCAGGCCATGTCCTTGCTGTGTTCTCACATGGTCCTCCCTCTATGCAGGTCTATGTTCTATGTTATTTATTTATTTTTAAAGATTTATTTTATTTGAAAGATAGAGTTACAGAGAGAGAGAGAGAGAGACGGAGAGAGAGGTCTTCCATCTGCTGGTTCACTCCCCAGTTGGCCGCAACGGCTGGAGCTGCGCTGATCCGAAGCCATGAACCAGGAGCCTCTTCTGGGTCTCCCACATGGGTGCAGGGGCCCAAGGACTTGGGCCATCTTCCACTGCTTTCCCAGGCCATAGCAGAGAACTGGATCGGAAATGGAGCAGCAGAGACTAGAACTGGCACCCATATGGGATGCCAGCACTGCAGGTGGTGGCTTTACCCGCTACACCACAGCAGCGGCTCCTAATAGCTCTTTCTATAAAGATATCAGTCATGTTGGATTAAGGTCCACCCTAATGACATCATTTAACTCAATTATCCCTTTAAAAACCCTGTCTCCAAAAACATTCACACTCTGACGTCATGAGATTAGGACTCCAGCGTGTGAATTTGGAGGGGGCCATATTCATCCCATACCAGGAGGGGAGGGCCGAGTCAGAGAAGGTTGTTCTTGACACTTGGGTGATCAGCCTTGAATCAGAAGGTTGGATTTTAGGTTCTAGGGTGCTAGTAAGAGAGGAGGTAAGACTAGAGAAGTGAACAGCTTTCAAGCAGCAGAAAGAAGTTTTGGTTAGGGGCCCACATTGTGGAGTAAAGGGTTACACCTCCACCTGCAGTGCCAGCAACCCAAATGGTCACTGGTTTTAGACCCAGCTGCTCTACTTCCAGTCCAGCTCCTTGCTAATGCTCCTGGGAAAGCAGGTGAATCAGAGCATGGAAGACCTTTCTCTCTCTCTGTAACTCTGCCTTTCAAATAGGTAAATAAGTCTTTGAAATATAAAAAAAGTCGTGATTAGAACGGAGCTTCTGAGGGCTGGTGCTGTGGCGTGGTAGGATAAAGCCTTGGCCTGCAGTTCCAGTATCCCATATGGACTCCAGTTTGATTCCCAGCTGCTCCACGTCCGGTCCAGCTCCCTGCTAATACATCTGGGAAAGGAGCCCCTGTACCCATGTGGGAGACCCAGAAGAAGTTACTGGCTCCTGGCTTCAGATCGGCTCAGCTCCAGCTGTCGCGGCCATTTGGGGAGTGAACCAGCAGATGAAAGACCTCTCTCTGTAACTCTTTCAAATAAATAAAAATAAGACTTTTAAAAAAAAATAGCTGAGTTTTGAGAAACTTTTGGCTAACTGGCTCTACTTACATGTTGTAGGAATTAACCCCTCCCCTTTTTTAAAAAATTATTTATTTATTTATTTGAAAGTCACGGTAACAGAGGGAGAAAAAGGGAGAAACAGAGATTTTCCATTTGCTGGGTCACTCCCCAAATGCCTGCAACAGTGGGCCTGGGCAAGGCAGAAGCCAGGGGCCAAGAATTCCATCCAGGTCTCCCTTGTGGGTGGTAGGGCCCAAGTACTCGGGCCTTCATCCACTGCTTTCCCATCGCATTAGCAGGATGCTCGATTGGAAATGTAGCTGGGAATTGTACTGGCACTCCAACATGGGACGCAGGTGTTCCAAGCAGTGGCTTAACCTGCTGCACCACAACACTAGCCCACTCAAAACCCTTTTTTAAAATTTATTTATTTTTAAAGATGTAGTTATTTATTTGAAAGCCAGAGTTACAGAGAGAGAGGGAGACAGAGAGACATCTTCCATCCGCTGGTTCATTTCCCAAATGGCCACAAGGCTGGGGCGGGGCCAGGCAGAAGCCAGGATCCAGGAGCTTCTTCCAGGTCTTCCATGTTGGTGCAGTGGCCTAAGCAATTGGGCCATCTTCTGCTACTTTCCCAGGCGCATTAGCAGAGAGCTGGATGAGAAGAGTAGCTGGGACTTGAACCAGCTCCCATATGCGATGCTGGCACTGCATGCAGATGCTGCCACCCAGCCCTGGCTGTTGTGGCCATGTGGGGAGTGAACCAGTAGATGGAAGCGCTCTCTCTGTTTCTCTCTCTTTCTATCTGCAACTTTTCCTAAAAAATAAATAAATAAATAAATAAATAAATAAAAAGACAGTAAATTTAATCCACTAGCCAATGTCTATATGCCTGAATGCAAATAAAAGCGGTGGATCCTGGGAAATTTCTTGCATTGCCTGTATTAAAAGATGAAGTACACAGGCAGAGCTGTGACACAGCAGGTTAAGCTGCCAGTTGGAACGCTAGCATCCCAGATCAGGACGCTGGTGAAAAAGAAAGTATGCAGAGTCCTGAGATGGCAAAATAAAAAATGGGACAAGCATAGCAACAACAAAACAAATTCCAGCCGGCCTTGACTGTCTGCAGGGAGGGAGTTTGGAGTTCGAGCCAGAGAATTATCCATTTCACTTGTAGCAGGCTCCAGTCCCTTTGGAAGAGGTGAGGGAACACGCAATGAATGAATCATATCACTGTATTTTGCTTCAATAGAGAACACCCTGCATGTGCAGGCAACAGTATTTTCCTTGTCTCAGTATTAAATTGCTTAGTTGGACTAAAGCAAACCTCTAAAAGTTAAGAAAAAAAAAAAAAAAAACTTCTTGGCATCCATTTCAGTTAGCCATAAATTCAAAGGAAATCAATCAGCATAAGCAAATGACATTGAGTAAACTTTGACTTTGTCTGATACTGTGCTTCTTTTCTTTTTTTTTTTTTTTAAGGTTTATTTATTTATTTTAAAGGCAGAGTGATGGGAGAGGAAGAGAGAGAGTGAGAGTGAGAGACAGCGAGAGAGAGAGAGGAGCCAGGAGCTGGGAACTCCATCCAGGTCTCCCATGTGGGTGGCAGAACTCAAGTACTTGGTCCATTGCCTGCTGTCTCCCAGGCAGTGCATTAGCAGGAAGCTGGAGCTCGGACTTGGTGCCAGGCCCTCTGACATGGGATGCAGGTGTCCCCAAGAGCTGGCTTAACCTGCTGCACCACAATGCTCACTCCCTACTTTTCTTTTTATTGAATGAAGCTATGGATGGTGTTCCTCTAGTCCATGTGTTGAAGCTCTAACTCACAATGTCACTGTATCTTAGTGCTTTTAGTCAGTAATTAAGATGAAAGGAAGTCACAGGGTAGAGCCCTGATCCTGGCTCTTTCTCTGCCCCACGAGAACACTGAGAGAAGGCTGCAGCTTGCAAGCAGGGAAGAGAGTCCTGAGCTGACCAACACAAATAACCTGTCTACACACCTGTCTGCTTTCCATCTTCCAGGTTTCCACCTTAGATACCTCTTCATTACTTTTTTTTTTTTTTTTTTTTGAGAAATACCATGTCTACCCTGGCTAAAGTAAGCTCCAAAAAGAAAGAAAAAGAAGCTCCAGCCAGCGCCACGGCTCACTAGGCTAATCATTTGCCTGAGGCGCCGGCACCCAGGGTTCTAGTCCCGGTCGGGGCACCGGATTCTGTCCCGGTTGCTCTTCTTCCAGGCCAGCTCTCTGCTGTGGCCTGGGAAGGCAGTGGAGGATGGCCCAAGTCCCTGGGCCCTGCACCCGCATGGGAGACCAGGAGGAGGCACCTGGCTCCTAGCTTCAGATCAGCGCAGCGTGCTGGCCGTGGCGGCCATTTGGGGGGTGAACCAACAGAAAAAGGAAGACCTTTCTCTCTGTCTCTCTCTCTCACTGTCTAACTCTGCCTGTTTAAAAAAAAAAAAAAGAAGAAGAAGAAGCAGCTCCAGTTTCCTTCTCTGTCAGAGCACTTGTTAGAAAACAGTTATCCTGGCCTGTATTTATTAGATCCCGTGTTGATCTGCACTTGCGCAAGTATGAAGGAGTACGACATAGCAGGCTCTCTCCTGGGCCTCACTGTATCCCTGCTGCAGAGCAGGAGACCTCACACAAGGCGAGACGATAGGGAAACACTCGTTGTACAACTGTGCCCACTCTGCTGGGCCAATGGGCCTGAGGACACTTCCTAGTTTTCTAGATGTAGGGAAAGACATTTATTAAGAGGATCCAAGAGAAAAAAATTAAAAACTTATTATTTATTTGAAAGACAGAGTTACAGAGAGGGAGAGAGGGAGAGAGAGATCTTCCATTCACTGGTTCACTCCCTAAATGGCCACAATAGCCAGGGCTGGGCCAGGCTGGAGCTAGGAGCCTGGAGCTCCATATGGGTCTCCCACATGGGTGTCAGGGGCCCAAGACTTTCCCAGGTGCATTAGCAGGGAGCTGGATCAGAAATGGAGCAACTGGGATTCGAACCATTTCTCATAGGGGATGCTGGTATCACAGGCTGCAGCTTAACCCTCTGTGCTACACTGCTGGCCATGAGAAAATATTTCTACCTAAAGCTGGGCAATTAAGCTATTGACTTGATAAGCTGATGTTATCTTGAGTTGCTTCTCTGTTTCATTCAAAACAGGCTGAGACTGGATAGAAAAGAGAGTATGTTGAAAGTCTGTTTAAGTTTTCCAGTTGTTAATAGATGATGATGGTGAACCAACGGAGTATATGACAGTTTACTAAGCTCTCCTTGTGAAAAGCTTCCAGAACATGGATCCAGGAAGCTTGCTCTCCAATTTGGATTCTGCTGTAGCTAGTTATGCAGCCTTGGCCAAGTCACTTACCACTTCCCACATTTCGATTTTTCTCTTTAGTAAAATGAGACTACAGCATTTCTTGCCTTCTACACTTCCTGGGCTGCACTGGGGGTGGGGATGCGAAGACAAGATAAAAGGGTTTTTAAATATTAAACCTAACTTAATCTAAATGGATTAAAAGCCTAGGTCAATACGAGCCACTACTGAAATCTTAACCTTGTTATCTGGGTCTCAGAGAAAGGGCACAAAATGTCACTTTGGATGACAGAATTGGATCAGATCCTGTCATCCTATCTGGTGCTTTGCATAGCTGCACCAGGTTCAGCCTTTGGCACAACTGACCTGTCTTTTTTCCACCATGACAGACAGAGCTGGCTCATGTTAACCAACGCTGCACTACAGGAGGATGAGGAGGTAGGCAGTAGACCTCCCTCTCCCTTCAGAAACTCCCCTGCCAGAAAATGAATCAAACCGTTTGCCCATGAATTCACACTGTAAAAGGAATGATAATGCGTGTTCGATGCCAAGCCTGGCCACGCCCCCCAACACCACATCTGCACAGTGGGAGGGAAAGGCCTTTTCAATGATGCTTCAGAGACTGTGGAGCTAATAGACAGCCTACAGGCCAATGTTTCCTCAAATAAAGATAATTCCAATTGGCAGGATCAAGCCCAAGAACCTGTTGGGCCTCCTTTTACTACCCTTCTGATTAGTTCTAACTGGTTTCAGCTTAGTCCTAGGCAACCCTGGCCAATTACCTGGCACTCTCTGCACTAAGTTCCACACCTAGAGCATACAGTATTGTTTTCCTCACGGATAGTATAATATTCTTTTTTTTTTCCAAAAAGATTTATTGGGGTCAGCCTGTGGCTCAGCTGGTTAAAGCCACCGCCTGCAGTCTTGGCCTCCCCTATGGGCACCAGTTTGAGTCCCAGCTGCTCCACTTCTAAGGATAGCAGCAGAGGATAGCCCAAGACCTTGGGAGACCTGGTGAAGCTTGCTTTGGCCGGGCCCAGCCCCCATTGTTGTGGCCATTTAGGGAGTGAACCAGTGGATGGAAGATCTCTGTCTCTCCTTCTCTCTCTCTCTCTCTTTTTTTTTTTTTTGACAGGCAGAGTGGACAGTGAGAGAGAGAGACAGAGAGAGAAAGGTCTTCCTTTGCCGTTGGTTCACCCTCCAATGGCCACCGCTGCAGCCGGCACACCGCGCTGATCCGGTGGCAGGAGCCAGGAGCCAGGAGCCAGGTGCTTTTCCTGGTCTCCCATGGGGTGCAGGGCCCAAGCACCTGGGCCATCCTCCACTGCACTCCCTGGCCACAGCAGAGAGCTGGCCTGGAAGAGGGGCAACCGGGACAGAATCCGGCGCCCCAACCGGGACTAGAACCCGGTGTGCCGGCGCCGCTAGGCGGAGGATTAGCCTAGTGAGCCGCGGCGCCGGCCCTCTCCTTCTCTCTAACCCTGCCTTATCAATCAATCAATCAATCAATCTTGAGGCTGGTGCTGTGGCACGGTAAGCTAAGCCTCTTCCTGCGATGCTGGCATTCCATATGGGCACTGGTTCAAGTCCCAGAAGCTCCTCTTCTGATCCAGCTCTCTGCTATGGCCTGGGAAAGCAGTGAAAGTGGCCCAAGTCCTTGGGCCCCTGCATCCACGGGGAGATCTGGAAGAAGCTCCTGGCTCCTGGCTTTGGATCACCATTCAAGGTCATGGGGGGAAGGGGACATTGTTCAAAGTTTCTATGGTGACTCAAATGTGCAGCCAAGGATGAGAACTACTTACCCAGGCCTTCGGGCCACCTCCAACTCTGCCTTTAGTCACTGAATAGCTGTTAAGTCCAATATGTCAGCTTTGTCTCCAAAGTATCTTGAAATCTGCCTCCTCCTTTCTATTTCCAATATCATCCTTTTATTTGAAGTGTCATTAAACCATCTCTTGTTTTTTATTTATTTATTTATTTTTTATTTTTTTGACAGGCAGAGTGGACAGTGAGAGAGAGAGAGACAGAGAGAAAGGTCTTCCTTTGCAGTTGGTTCACCCTCCAATGGCCGCCGCGGCCAGCGCACTGCGGCCGGCGCACCGCGCTGATCTGATGGCAGGAGCCAGGTGCTTATCCTGGTCTCCCATGGGGTGCAGGGCCCAAGCACTTGGGCCATCCTCCACTGCACTCCCGGGCCACAGCAGAGAGCTGGCCTGGAGGAGGGGCAACTGGGACAGAATCCGGTGCCCCAACCGGGACTGTCCCGGTGTGCCAGCGCCGCAAGGCAGAGGATTAACCTAGTGAGCCACGGCGCCGGCCTCTTGTTGTTTTCTCTGCTTCTATTCATGGCAGACAGATCTTCCCAATAATATATGGTTCAGATCATGTAAGCCCTTGTTTCAAAATCTTTCCAGTTTCTGTGAGCTCAGTCCAGCAGTCATATCTGCTCATTACAGGGCCCCAGCCTCTTCGCCAGCTCTGCTAATGCCCTTTACTCCCTTTAATGAACTCTTTGTGAAAACCAAAATAAATTGCTTGCCCTTTAAAAAAAAGATTTATCTATTTTTTGAAAGGCAGAGTTAGAGAGAGAGAGAGAGCTGAAACAGTCGGGGCTGGGCAAGGCGGAAGCCAGGAGCTTCTTCTGGGTCTCCCATGTGGGTGCTTGGGCCATATTCCACTGCTTTCCTAGGGGCATTAGCAGGGAGCTGGGTCAGAAGAGGAGCAGAGGGGACTGGAACTGGTGCCCACATGGATGCCAGCGCTGCAGACTGCGGTTTAACCGGCTGAGCCACAGAGCCGACCCTGTGCCTTTTCTTACGCATGCTCCTAAGTTTCCTGCCTCTGTGCCTTTGCTTAGGAACTTCTGCTCCCTGAAGCACCTTGCTTCACATATCTACTCCCCGTCAAAGGTCAGCTCAAATGCTACCATCTCCTACAGCACTATTAACTTGACATTTCAAGGTAACAGCAAAGTATTCTTCTGGATTCTCTTAGAACTTCTATGTTCTGTCAGAGAACCCAGTGCAGGGAGAATGATTTGCAAACTAATAACTTGTTTTTTGTTTAATAGTCAAAGCTAACTGCTTTACTAGAATATCAGTCCTCAAAATTAAGTATATATAAGGATCACCGGAGAACTTGTTGAAAATGCATATTCCTAAGTCAGAGAATCTCAAAATCTGAGAACTTATCCCAAGCTGCAAATGTTTTGTTGTTGTTGTTGTTGTTGTTGTTGTTGTTTGACAGGCAGAGTGGACAGTGAGAGAGAGAGAGACAGAGAGAAAGGTCTTCCTTTGCCATTGGTTCACCCTCCAATGGCCGCCGCGGCCGGCACGCTGCGGCCGGCGCACCGCGCTGATCCGATGGCAAGAGCCAGGTACCTCTCCTGGTCTCCCATGGGGTGCAGGGCCCAAGCACTTGGGCCATCCTCCACTGCACTCCCTGGCCACAGCAGAGAGCTGGCCTGGAAGAGGGGCAACCGGGACAGAATCCGGTGCCCCGACCGGGACTAGAACCTGGTGTGCCGGCGCCGCAAGGTGGAGGATTAGCCTAGTGAGCCGCGGCGCCGGCCCACAAATGTTTTTCAAACAGAGCATCTATGGAAAAGCATTGAGGTAGGAAGTTCTTCCTAAATTTTATATCACTTGGATCCATAATTTACTGACTTGTTGGAATTTCTGCTGGCATTTTTTTTTTTAAGATTTTATTTTATTTATTTGAAAGTCAGAGGTACAGAGAGAGGGACACACACACACACACACACACACTCTTCCATCTGCCAGTTCCACTCCCCAGATGGCCACAATAGCCAAGGCTAAGCCAGGCTGAAGCCAGGAGCTAGCAGTTAGGAGCTTCATTTGGGTCGCCCACATAGGCAGCAGGGGCCCAAGCACTTGGACTTTCCTCTGCTGCTTTTCCCAGGTCATTAGCAGGGAGCTGGATCTGAAGTGGAGCAGCTGGGACTTGAACCAGTGTCCATACATCATTGTGGGCAGCAGCTTTACCACAATGCCAGCCCAAGTTCCGTGATTTTCAAACTATGAACCTAACTTATATTGTGGTTGAGAGGGGGGATGAAGTTGGATAAGGAAGATGAACTTTATAGTCAGAAAGCTTCAACTTCCTCCCTTTCTGGGTGTGTGACCATGGGGAAACTGCTTAAACTGAATTTACAATTACTTTGCTGAGGTCCTGAGTTGTGGCACAGGGAGTTAAGATGCCTCCCGCAATGCTGGATTTCCAAATGGGTTCTGGGCTAAGTCCCACTGCTTCACTTCCCATCCAGCTCCCTGCTAATGTGTCCAGGAAAGCAGCAGGGGATGGCCTAAGTGCTTGGCCCCCTGCACTTGCGTGGGAGACCTGGAAGAAGCTCCTGGCTCCTGGCTCCTGCCGCTGAGAAGCCCTGGCTGTCGCAGCCATCTGGGGAGTAGACCAGTGGATGAAGAGTCTCTTTCTGGTCTCTGAGCCTTTATTCAACAAAGCGATTTTTATTAGCCAACTTTTTTTTTTTTTAAAGATTTATTTACTTATTTGAAGGTCGGAGTTACACAGAGAAAGAAGGAGAAGCAGAGACAGAGACAGAGAGAGGTCTTCCATCCACTGGTTCGCTCCCCAGTTGGCCACAACTGCTGGGGCTGTGCTGATCCGAAGCCAGGAGCCAGGAGCTTCTTCCGGGTCTCCCACGTAGGTGCAGGGTCCCAAGAACCTGGGCCATCTTCCACTGTTTTCCCACACCATAGCAGAGAGCTGGAATTGGAGAGGAACAGCACTGCAGGCGGCGGCTTTACCCGCTACGCCACAGCGCTGGCCCCTAGCCAACTGTTTTAAAATAAGCTAAATTTCAACTTACTTGTAGATTTCCTTGGTTGAATTTTTTTTTGTTAAGTCTGTTTTTATCTATTTGAAAGGCAGAGCCACAGTGGGGAGCAGAGAGGAGAGAATCTTCCATTCACCGCTTCACTCATGCCTACAATAGACAGTGCTGGGGCTAGGCTGAGACCAGGAGCCAGAACTCAATCCGGTTCTCCCACATCAGTGGCAGAGGCTCAAAACACTTGAGCCATATCTTGTTGCCTTCCAGGGTTGCATTACCAGGGAGCTGGGTTGGACGCAGACTGGCCAGGTTTCAAACCAGGCACTCTGCAAGGCGAGGTGGGTGTCTCCACTCAGTGACCTGCTGAGTCACAACGCTGGCCCCAGCAACCATATTTTAAATTTATAAAGGTAGCCCTTTGTTACATTTTGCCACTTAAGAGATATGTGTTCTATTTTTATGCTGTGCTGGAAATGAGTAAGAATTGACAAGTACAGAATTTCCCAACTCTCAGCTGTAGTATCTTGAAAATGGCTGAGCGTGAGCAGTTCTTTCACATCAATGCCATGTCCTCAGAGCACGCCTTGTTATTCCCCAATACCGCCTCCAGCCCCATCGTCATGATGATGGGCTGTGTTCTAGCCCAGTGCTCCTCGGTGTGTGGTCTGAAGACTTCTGGGATCCTGGAGACCCCTGCAGAGGGTCTGTGAGGCCCTGCCTTCTCCAACTTCACTTCCATGTGATGCCTGATCCTCTTCGTATAATTCAACCAGAACATCATACCACCATAGATTGAATGCAGATATGAGACTCCAGCTGACTTCTATTAAGCCAGATAGCAAAGAGGCCTACAAAACTACAGACAGGCCACATCTCATTTTTTTGCTTTGGAAATATAATTATTTTTCATAAAGATGTGTTATTTAAATTAATATGATATGGGTTTGTTATTGTCCTGTTAGAAGAAATTAATGCATACATTTTTAAATTGTCTCAATTTTAGTTCCTAGTACAGTAAATGTCAATAAATAAAATCCACCTAAACAAATGTCCCTTGGGTGCTCTTTGTGCTTGTTGGCAGTACAAAGATATGCCCAAACCAGAAAGTTAGAAAACTTCATGCTGACAACTTTCTGCTCTAACAAACATATATCACATTGCAAAGGTTTCTCATATGGGATGGATAGAAGTCACTATTGTAGCAAAATGAAGAATTCTCCTGTGTCTTAAACCTCATCCTACTGTAGTATCAGTATTCAATTTACCTAGGCCAGCTGTTCTTAAACTTGAACCCACATCAGAATTACCTGGAGAGCTTGTTACATTACAGACTGCTGGTCCCCATTCCCAGGGGTTTTCATCCAACAGATTTGAGTGGGAACTGAGAAGTTTTTTTTCCTAACAAGTTCCCAGGTGATCCCACTACTGATCCAGAGTTCATACTTTCACAGCTAATGGTCAGGGTTACGGTTTCTAGGATTTTTTTCCAACCTATTTTGCCACCTCCGTTAAGTAAACTGATTTTTGTATAACACACTGATTGGAAACAAAAAAATTGGCTGAAATTTTAGTAGGTAGGAGACATGATCATTCAGAGATCCTTGACAGTGGGGGTCCCATCAAGGAATGATAATAAAAGGGGGCATTTCTGTCCTCTTAGACACATGGAGGCCATCCAGGTAATCGGCAGACTGACAGGTGAGGGAGCCAAACCAGGTTTATAGCCAGTAAGAATCTTCCATTGGCTGGTTCACACCTCAAATATCTGCCACAGCCAAGGCTGGGTCAAGTCAGAGCCAGGAGCCAGAAACTCCACCTGGGTCTCCCACAAGGGTGGCAGAGACCCAAGCACATCGGCCATCATCTGCTGCCTGCCAGGCACATTAGCAGGAAACTAGATTGGAAGCACAGAATAGCCGGGATTTATACCAGCCTCCAATATAGGATGTCAGCGTCACAAGTGGCAGTTTAACCAACTGTGCCTTAACAATGGCCCTGATCCGTTTTTAAAATACAAAGACAGGGACTGGCGCTTGTAGCACAGAGTTAAGCTGCCATCTGGGTGCTGATATCCCATACTGGCATTGCTTAGAGTCCTAGCTGCTTCACTTCCAATCCAGCTCCCTGCTAATAGCGCCTGGGAAAGCAGCAGAGGATGGCCCAAGAGCCTGGGCCCCTGCACCCATGTGGGAGACCCAGAAGAAGCTCCTGGCTTTGGATTGGCTCAGCTTCAGCCGTTGTGGCCATTGGGGGAGTGAATCAGTGAATGGAAGACCTCTCTCTTTGTCTACCTCTCTCTGTAACTCTACCTTTCAAATAAATAAAATAAATCTTTAAAATAAATACAAAAATATAGTATACTTCATTGAATAGTGTTCCCCAAAACTCATGTCTTTCCCAGAGCCCCTAACTATGACCTTACTTGCAAACAGGATCACTGAAGATGTAATTAGTTAAGTTAAGATGAAGTCATGCTGGAATAAGCTGGCTCTTGATGTAGAATGATTGTGTCCTTAAAAGGAAGGGAACAGAGGCCAGTGTTGTGGTGCAGTGGGTAAGGCAGTGCCGGCCTCCCATAAGGGCGCCGGTTCGAGTCCCATCTGCTCTACTTCCAATCCAGCTCTCTGCTAATGTGCTTGGGAAAACAGTGGAGGATGGGAGTCCCAGAAGAAGCCCCTGGCTCCTGGCTTCAGCCTGGCCCAGCCCTGGCCGTTGTGGCCATCTGGGAAGTGAACCAGTGGCATGCATAGAGGAGAATGTTAGGTGAAGAAAGAGAGGGAGGACAACCATGTGATGAGACATGGAAGCTGGAATTGTGCAGGTGCACAAGGTTTGCCAGCAACCTCCGGAAGGTGGGAGAACGTCACGGAACAGCTTCTCTCAGTTCCCTGCTGACAGCTTGACTTAGGGCTTCCGGTCTCTTGAAGTGTGAGAAAGGAGGGCCGACTGTTTCAAGTCACCTGCTTTGTGCTAATTTGTTGTGGCAGCCCTCAGACATGAACATACATGAACCAGGGAGGCAATTAAAGGAGACTTACATTTCAGACACCTCTGTGCATGACCCCAGTGTCTGGATCACATCTGCTTCCACCTGCGGCTACTGCTACTATAACCGACCGGGCCTGCAAGGGTCTTCACCACTTCATGTCCTCCCCAGGTATCTCTGCCCTTGGGCTTCCTGGCAAGGCTGCCACCACGTGACCCCGCTCAGCGCCAGTGCACGCACAGCCCCAAGGGTGGGGCAGTGACTGTAGGATAGACCTTTGAACAGCAGTTTACTACAGCACTTTTTATTCCATAGAAAAATGGTCCTGCTATGTAGATGATGTAGTTTTTCAGAGCCCCCTCTGTGAGATTGAATGACTCGTGGCGTTAGGCGGTGGTCAGTGGGTTAATACCCCTCTGTCGTGGCTCCTTCCTTCCCTGTCTCCTTGCCCCTGCCCCTGGTCCCACTTTCCAGGATTTCACTCCCTACTCAGGCAGAAGAACAGAAGCTTTCCCTCATGCTCCACTTTCTGGGGAACCTGGGTAAGGCAGGCCTTCCCCAGGTAGCCCGGTTGATATTCAAGGCAACAACAATAATAATTACAATGGAAATGTAGACATGGCATGAAAATTTAAATATTTAAGAAAGGCATTTTTAAAAAGACAGCCATAGCTTCTTGTTCATCCTTTCAAAAAAATCCATAAATGCTTGTATTTACTCCCATAAATTGTATCATACTATACTTCCTTCTTTTCAGTTTGTCCATCTGCCTATCAAACACATGAAAATATATAAATAAAACTTTCAAAAATGTATCTTGCAGATCTTCCTGTGTCAGCCCATGCAGAATGACCCCTTTTTAATTTGCATGTATGTGTTCAAACGTATGCTCTGCCATATTGCATTTAATGAGCCCTCCTCCCACCATTAACACACAGTTGAGCTCTTTCCAATATTCTGCCACCTCAGACAACACTGCAGTGAACATCCTTGCAAGTCTATCTTGGTACGCATTTGCAAATACATAACAGTGTAAACTCACCACAGTGGAATTCTGGGTCAAAGCCTATAGCTCTTCCTGTTGGCCAAGCCCACCCAGGAGCTGGGGGGCAGGTGAGCTGTCCCGTGCAGTCTGGACCAGTCATCCTTTTGAGGCCCTGAGAAATAGAGAAGGGAGAACATGGACTTCCAAAGGCAAAGAGAAAACATCCAATGGAGTCAGGAATATGTTTGCTTGCAAGCAACAGAAAAGCCAGGACACTAAGCCTTTAACGTGTGGAGGTCTCTTTTTCTTGTGGAATGAAGATTGTGGAGATGATTCAGGTCGGTGCAGTTTGAGCAGAGCATCACCAAGTTCCCATTGCTCATGCCTCTTCACTCTGCCATTCTTAGCACTGGGCTTTGATCACTAAGACTGCAATCTGGCTGCTGGACCTTGAGGTAGGGTGTCATTGTTCAAGGCAGACGAAGGATACGCAGGGCAAAGGCTGCATGTGCAACCATCCATCTCCCTCTTCAAACAGACATTTGTTGAGCCCATCTTCATGCAACATAGCTCAGAAATGTCCTTTCCACCTTCAAATTTGGAAAGATAAATTACTCTCCACCTTCTTCTAGATAGATGCCTCTCTAAAAAATGTATCTCCCTGGCTGGGAATCTCATTCTGTAAAACATCACTCCATTTTCTAGAAACAAGCATCTCTCTATTCTACAGTTGGAGGGTTCTTCTGAGGCTCAGATTCTTCTCGGAAAGTCATGGGCAGCAGGATATTGGCCCAGCCGCGGGAGCGCTCACTTCGTTTGCAAGGTGTTCGGTGATATAGTCCAATAACCTGAGCATACTGGTTTGCTCAGGTGCTCTGGTAATTGACTCTTCCAAATGAACCATAGTAACACCACCTGCACGATCTTCACTCTGATATTCATTGCTTAAATGTTACCGGATGCAGCTGTGACTTCTGTGACCTCCACAGGTAGAAACAGTGGACTCCGCAGCAGCTGAGAATCTAGTTGTCTTTGTTCGGATGTGAGGCAGTTATAATTGAGGGGCTGACATCGTGGCACAGTAGATTAAGCCTCCTCCTGCAACCCAGCTGCTCACTCCCAACCCAGTGCCCTGCTAATGCATCTGGGAAAGAAAAGGAAGGTGGTACAAGTGCTTGGTCCCTGCCACCTATGTGGGAGACCCAGGGGGAGTTTCAGGCTATTGGCTTTAGCCTGGCCCAGCCTTGGCTGTTGCAGCCATTTGGGGAGTGAGCCACTGGATAGAAGATGTATCTGTCACTCTCTCTCTGTAATACTGCCTTTCAAATAAATAAATCCTTTTTTTAAAATTTATTTTATTTATTTGAAAGGTGGAGTTACAGAGGGAGAAGCAGAGATAGAGACAGAGAGAGAGAGAGAGAGGGATGGAGGGAGAGAATGAGAGAGGTCTTCCATCCACTGGTTCACTTCCCAAATGGACACAGTGGCTGGTGTGGGCCAGGCTGAAGCCAGGAGCCAGGAGCTTCTTTTGGATCTTCCACATGGGTGCAGGGGCTCAAGGACTTGGACCGACCTCTGCTGCTTTCACAGGTGAATTATCAGGGAGCTGGATCAGATGTGGAGCAGTAGGGACTCAAACCAGCACCCATATGGGATGCCAGTGATGCAGGTGGTGGCTTAACCCACCATGCTATAGCACTGGCCCCAATAAATTCCTTTTTAAAAAAAATCCAGTATTGGTGTGAGAAAGCATTGTGGGAAGAGTGAAGGTCAAGAACTCCTTGGAATTGGACTCAAGGAGAGGGCAGGGAGGTTCTTACAGTGTGGTCAAGTCAGTCAATTTAAATGTTTTCTGAGAGACTTTGCCTTACTGTCATTGGCTAGAACCTTTGCATAGTAACAAAGCCAACACAGCTGCAAGGGAATGCGAGCTGGTGAGGATTTCTGTTTTCCCTCATCTACCACAGAGAAAGGCAGAAGGGGTGATTATGATGTTGGGGGAATCAACCCGCACTGTTGTTGCAATTAAAAAATGAAGTAAAGAGTGGGCATTTACTCTGGTAGTTAAGACACCCATGTCCCATATTGGAGTGCCTCTGGCCCCTGATTCCAGCTTCCTGCTAACGCGGATGCAGGAAGGGAGTGGGTGATGATGGCTCAAGCAGTTGGGTCCCTGCCAAACACCTGGGAGATTGGATTAAGTTCTCAGCTCCCAGCTTCTCCTGGCTCAACTTTTAGTCATTGAGGGTATTTTGGGAGTGAATCAGCAAATAGGAGCTCTGACTGTCCAGTTCTCTCTGTCTCTGCCTCTCAAATAACCAACAACAAAGCAAAAAAAAAAAAAAAAAAAAAAAAAAAGGCACCAAAAACAAGGCAAAGAACAGGCATCTAGCTAACGGCTAAGTCACCAAAGCCCCATATTCAGGTACCTGCGCTGATATTCAGTTCCAGCTCCTGACTCCAGCTTCCTGCTAATGCAGACCCTGAGAGGCAGCAGTGATTGCTTAAGTAGTTGAGCCCCTGCCACCACGAGGGAGACCTGGATTGAGTTCCTGCCTCCTGTTTTCAACCTAGCCTAGCTCTGTTGAAAGCATTTGAAGATGAACCAGCAAACAGGAGCATGCTTGCATGCTCTCTCTCTCTCTTCCCTCTACTCTAAAAAACAAAACAAAACAAACAAAAAACCACAAGTGAAATGTGCATTTCTCAATGAAAGCCTCTTCCACTATTTTCTCCACCTAAAAATCATCACTAATAACATTCTCTTGTGATTCTTTCTAGGAAAATACACACACACGCACACATACATACAGAGCTTCAAGGTGTATATTATCAGGGAGGGGGGAGCAGAGTTGTGACATAACAGGTTAACCTGCCATCTGCTGCTGGTATCCCATATAGATGCCAGTTTGAGTCCTGGCTGCTCCACTTCCATCCAGCTCCCTGCTAATGTGCTTGGGAAAGCAGCAGAGGATGGCCCAAGTCCCACCCTGGGGAGACCAGGAAGAAGCTCCTGGCTCCTGGTTTCAGCCTGGCCTAGCCTAAGCCATTGCAACCATTTAGGGAGTGAACCAGCTGATGGAAGATCTCTTTCTGTCTCTCCTTTGTAACTTTGCCTTTCAAATAAATAAATAAATCTCAAAAAAAAAAAAAAAAAAGAAGAAGAAGAAGAAAAAAGATCTGAAGAATGAATATAAGTGAAGTGAACAAAAAAAAGTTTATTCAAGAGAGAGGAACAGTAAGTGTAGAGGCCATGGAGGAAGGAAACATGGTAAGACATAGGGTCCCGTGGAAAGGTGCTATGGAAGGCCGGAGTAGGAGAAAAAGAAACAACGTGGTATGAGAAGAAGGAAAGATAAACAAGTGTCAGCCTAGTGATGAACACTCTCAGACACCCGGGACACCCACTGTGCACCTGCTCTGTGAGTGACCAACACGGAAGTTCTCTCACTCCTTGGCGTCCATTTGAGTTCCGCCAAGGGGAAGCTCTAACAGGAGCTTGGAGGGCAAGAGGAGTGCCAGGTCACCAGGGGTCAGCCACATCCCTCTGCCCCGTCCTCACAGGCAGCCCACTCCAGCCACAAGACGAGTCCCAGAGAGGGCCTCTAACTGCTCCATGAGGCCTAGGGAGAGAAACTGTGACCGCCTGGGTATTATACCATCCCAAGTCGGTTTCCTTTAAATCCCGACGACACATAAGTAGGATATTCATTAAACTCAGCTCAAATTGTTGTGTGTGTACACCATGTTTTTCCCACCAGGAAACTGGTGGACTCACAGTCCGTGTTAAATTAATTTTTATCCTGAACACCATGGGGAACCATTGAACTATTGAAAGCAGAGAGGAAGTGGTGAGATTTATATTTAGGAAAGATTCTAGCTATAGTGCAGATAAAATTGGAAGAAGACAAAAATTGTTTATTTATTTATTTATTTATTTGATAGGTAGAGTTATTGACAGTGAGAGAGAGAGAGAGAAAGAGAGAGAAAGGTCTTCCTTCCATTGGTTCACTCCCCAAATGGCCGCTATGGCTGGCGCTGGGCTGATCTGAAGCCAGGAGCCAGGTGTTTCCTCCTGGTCTCCCATGGGGTGCAGGGCCCAAACACTTGGGCCATCCTCCACTGCCCTCCCGGGCCACAGCAGAGAGCTGGACTGGAAGAGGGGCAACTGGGACTAGAACATGGGATGCCGGAGGAGCAATCAGGCCCACATGGGATGGCAGCGCCACAGGCAGAGGATTAACTAAGTGAGCCATGGTGCCGGCCCTGTTCATTATCTTTAAAAAAAAAAAAAATCCTTAAAACTTTATAACGGATTGGAGGTGGGACTTCAGAAGACATTAAGAGTTTCCTATGCAATAGCCAATCCGCCTTTTGTGCTACTCTAAACTTCACAGTTTCAGGTTTCCATTCTCTCCTTCTGGTTCTGTGTGTCACTATATTCTGGCCCATTCTCCTCCCCTAAAGTTTAATCCCAATTAACCTAAGCCATTCATGAAAATTACATTCTAATCATCAGTGATAGGATTAAGAAAAGGCAGGGGATTCACTTCTATGAAACATGAGGGATGAGTTGGCTGAGGGCACTTCCAGGAAAAATTTCTCATTTCTTAAGAGAGGCACAAAGATGTGATCCTCTCTTCCCTTCCTTTGGATCTTAGCACATGAGGCTGGATTCCTGCAGGGCACTAGGCAAGCCATCAACAGTGGCCCAGAAGAGTGACATACCAGGTTAAGCTGGCATCCTGTATGAGCATTGGTTCAAGTCCTGGCTGCTCCACTTCCAAACCGGCTCCCTACTTATGTTCCTGGGAAACCAGCAGAGGATGGTCCCTGTGGGAGACCTAGATGAAGCTCCTGGCTTCAATGTGGCCCAGCCCTAGCCATTGCAGTCATTTAGGGAGTGAATCAGTGGATGAAAGATCTCTCTCTCTCTCTCTCTCAGTCTGTAACTCTTTCAAACAAATAAAATAAATCTTTTAAAAAGAAGGAGGAGGAGGAGAAGGACTGACAATTTCCAGGTCCTTGGGGAGCATAGTTGAATCATTGATTTAATCAATCCTGGAGTCTCTCTGGTTTGGGACTTCTCATTATGAGATTCTAAATCTCATTACTGTTTCAGCCCTTTTGAGTTGAGTCATCTGTTACTTGTCTGTTAAACAGGGAGCTGATTTTTAAGAATCTCAGAAGAGAGAAATCTGAGATTGAAAACGAAATTTTCTAGTCTTTTGAATACAGATGTATAAAGGGTCTTCAAAAAGTTCTTGGAAAATGTAATATTATGAAAAAATGCATGTGTGGATCTCAACATTTTTAAATCTCAAAATAAATGTATCTTTTAATTCTATTTTCCATGAACTTTTTGAATTACCTTCATGTATCAACAGGAGGAAAAAAAGTAAACCAGTAGAAAATAGGCAAAAGAAATATGTGGGAACGTCTGAGTCAACAAATATTTACTGAATGCCTACTCTGCTGGGCACTTGTCTAAGCTCTGGGGATAAAGCAGTGAACAAAATAATCCAAAGATGGAACTTCATTTTAGCACTAGTGTAGCAAAAGAAGAAACAAATGGCAAATACCAAGAACATGCTCAACCTCAACCATTTTTTTAAATCAACTTGCCTGCATACTTGTGTTCCTCTTTCTGAATTAAACTGTATAATTTTGTGTTTCTTTTTTTTAAGGTTTATTTATTTGAAATAGAGTTACAGAGAGAGATAGAGACAGAGAGAGAAAGGTCTTCCATCCGCTGATTCACTCCCCAGATGGCCGCAATGGCCGGAGCTGGGCTGATCTAAAGCCAGGAGCCAGGAGTTTCTTCTGGGTCTCCCACATGGGTGCAAGGGCCCAAGCACTTGGGCCATCTTCTACTGCTTTCCACAGCAGAGAGATGGATTGGAAGAGGAGCAGCCGGGACTAGAACTGGCACCCATATGGGATGCTGGCGCTTCAGCAGGTTGACACAGCGTTAACCTGCTGTGCCACCGTGCCGGCCCCTGAGTCTAAGATTTTAAGAGAGAACTTTGCAAAACAAAACAAAAAATAAAGAGAAGTTTGCAGTGCCAATATTATAAATAAATTTCCATGTCATATTATACTCACTGATTTTGTTCTTGGTTTTCAATTTATCTACTTGAGAAGCAGAGAAAGAGATAGTGTGAAAGAGAGAGGCTCCAATCCATTGGTTCACTCCCCAAATGCCACCATGGCCAGGGATGGATCAATTGAACCCGAGTGCTCTGATGAGGGAAACAAGTGTCATTACTGCCAGCCTAAATGCCCATTTCTCTTCTTGTTTTCATGCTGTTAAATCATATTGTTGCATTTTATCTGTAAGCTAGAGCAGTAAAACTATGTCACTATATTACTGTCTCACCAATAATATTAAGTTAACATTTATTTAGTCCTTTCTTTTAAAGCACAGTTTTTTTTAAAAGAAATTTTTAAAAAGATCTATTTATTTAAGGCAGAGGTAGAGAGAGAGAGAGAGGCAGAGTGAGATCTTCCATCTGTTGGTTCATACTTTAAATGCCTGCAATAGCTGGAGCTGGGCCCATCCAAAGCCAGGAGCCAGGAGCTTCTTCTGGGTCTCCCACGCGAATTCAGGGGCCCAAGCACTTGGGCCATCTTCTGTTGCTTTCCCAGGTGCATCAGCAGGGAACTGGATTGGAAGTGGAGCAGCCAGGCCATCAACTGGCACTCTGATATGTCATTGTTGCAAGTGGCAGCATAACCCGTTGAACCACAAAGCCAGTCCCTCGAGGATTGTTTTAGCATTTACTTAACTTCAGCTGAAACAAGTTACGATTTGACTTATTTCATTCTCATGACCACCAGTGAAGCACAAGCCCGTGTAGTTATTATATGTATCAGGCAGACACAGAAGCCAAGGCTCGAAGTAGTTGTGTGCTTTGTCCAGCGATGGTGGACCTCCTTCAACTCCAGCAGTTTCGGAACCCACATGCTGCCCTTCGGTGGTGCGCCCGTGCCTCTTCTCAGGTGGAGCTAAGTGCTCAAGTCGGTTACTCTGAAGACCAAAAGGCTCCAAAGACACCAGGCAGAAGCTTGGGCTCAGTCTCCTGCCCTCGCCTCAACAGAGGGCCAGCTACATTCATGAGAAAGGTTTTAATCTATTGTGCTAAACACTCTGTTGAAAACCCTCTCCCATCCAGGTGGGACCCTTTGCCAGGTCTGCTGGGAAAAGCCGTGGGTGTTGGGAAGTGCGCCCTCTCCCTCCCTAGTCCTTCCTTCCCTCCCTCCCAGACTGAGGCTGTGCTACTGCCTACGCACTGTTTCTAGCATCTGTAAGTGTGTGTCAAGGCTCAGATGTCTGTCCATCCTTTTCCTAATAGAAAGGAATTGTGGGAATAACAACCCTTCAAGAGTAGAGCACTTTATATATCACAAAGCATGTTTTGTATTCAAACATCAGCTCTTTGGCGTCTCTCGACGGCTCTCTGATCTAGTCAGGAATTCTTAGTCCAGTTTGCAAACAGAAGGGACTGGAGTTCAGAGGTTATTGCCTAACTTGTCCAAGATCACCTTCCTGGCAAACATAATTCAGTGATCAAATCAATCTGTGGGTCCTCTACTCCAGGTTCTAAGTCTTCTAAAAAGTCTCTTTGGCTTTCTTTCCAAGTATGTTTTTCCTATATTCCTTTGAACACGACAGGAAGGGAACTAGATAACAGATTAATGGTAAAAAGAATGACGTTTCCGAAAGCTTTTGCCTTGCCCCCTGCTCCCAGCGGCTATCATTTCATCATTAGTTAAAGGCTGTGGGCAAAGGTCCCTGGCTTGTCATCTGTTGCTGCTGCTATTGTTTAACATGCATTTGAGTGTTTGTAATGGGGTTGGCACTCTTGGCTTCTGTCTCATTGCAGTGTTTTGTCGCAGTCTGGGTGAACCCACAGTCTCGGCCGATCCCACAATTATTTACCACGGGCTTGTAAGGAGTTCTTTATAATGACACAAAATTTTGGGTCTGAAGTTTAGGGACATCACAGTATTTCCAAAGAAATTATGAACTCCCACGAGGGCCACCCCTACAGGAAGACCTAGAGGGCACTGCCAGATTTCCCATACCGATGCTCTTGCTCGGTGGTCCCTGCACCCTCTCCACGGCAGGGGAGAGATCACCAAGGTGCCAGGCTCCTTCTCTCACACTGAAATCACTTTCAAGAGGTCTCTGGGGCTGCAAAAAGGTAATTAAGAATTTTTTGGAGAAGAAGAAATCTCCAACTTCTCTCTTCCTCTGGGCGACTGCTATAATATAAAAATAAGAGATGATAATAGCTTAAAATGTTTACAAGTGTTACGATTGGAGATTACTCTTCTATTTTTCTTAGTTTTAATTTTATTGACATGACTGATTGCTCTTCTGTGCACTTAATTAAAACTGGTTGTGACGACTCTCCGTTTGTTTACGTATGTCGCTTCAGTCTTCTAGGAAAGTAGTGAGACAACTGTGGAAGAGCGGCAGCATGGATGCCCCAGTCTGCGACCTCATGACCAGTGTTTGAGGCAGGCCAAAGCATGCAACTGCGGCAGAACCGCCCCGGCGCAGCAGGGAGAAGGGGAACAGGACCACCAGCTGGCCCTGGCATGCAACATGCCCTCGTTTCAGTAAGGAAGGGCTATACACCCTACACACCCTAAGGTAAAATAAAGCAAGAGTATCAACAGGCCATTTATTTTGTCTCCTTGAAGCTTGCCTTCAGCTGAAAGCAAGCATGCTGGGACAACCTTTAGTTTGGGAAATGTCAGCCACCTGCGCTCAGGGCTGGGCCTCTACTTCCAGAAGAAACATGATGGAAGGAGGGTGAGGTTGCCAGCTCGGTTCAGGCTGCTCGTTGCTTAAAACCCATGGCGGGGAGGGAGGGACGGACGGACGGACGGCACCGTGGCGCACTTGGTTAATCCTCTGCCGGCATCCCATATGGGGCGCTGGTTCTAGTTCCGGCTATTCTTCTTCCCATCCAGCTCTCTGCTGTGGCCTGGGAAAGCAGTAGAGGATGGCCCGGATGTTTGGGCCCCTGCCCCTGCGTGGGAGACCAGGAAGAAGTACCTGGCTCCTGGCTTCGGATTGGTGCAGCTCCAGCTGTTGCAGCCATTTGGAGAAGGAAGACCTTTCTCTCTCTCTCTCTCACTGTCTGTAACTCTATCTGTCAAATAAAACTAACTAACTAAATAAATAAGAATCTAAAAAAGAAAAACCACATTGTGGGGCCTAGTTTTATTAAAGAGTCAAACCCTGCCTGAAATGCTACATAGGTTCCTAAGTTTCATCCAAGACAAAATAAATGAGATTTTGTTTTCCTTCTTAAAATGAAAGGAAGGAAGAGGTAAACATGACATTTTCTGTTTACAAAAGGTAATGCCTGCCGGGACCAGTGCTGTGGGCTAGCGGGTAAAGCCACTGCCTGTGGTGCTGGCATCTCATATGCACGCCAGTTCAAGTCCCGGCTGCTCCACTTCTGATGCAGCTCTCTGCTATGGCCTGGGAAAGCATGGAAGATGGCCATGGATGGAAGATGGCCCTTGGACCCCTGCACCCAAGTGGCAGATCCAGAGGAAGCTCCTGGCTTCGGATTGGTGTAGCTCCGGCCATGGCAGCAATTTGGGGAGTGAACCAGTGGATGGAAGATCTCTCTCTCTCTCTCTCTGCCTCTCTGTAACTCTGCCTTTCAAATAAATAAATAAGTCTTTTTAAAAAAGTAATGCCCTCATACAATCTAATCAATCATGCAGGGTGGCCAGCGGCTGTAACCCTTTTATTTCTTCAGAATGTGGAGCTTACTTTTCTCAGATACATATTTTTCACTATATCTATTTAGTTTTTAGAAATTTGATGGATAATGCTGTCAAAGTGTTTTCCCAAGTTCTAGGTTATAAACCACAACTCTGTAAGGGGAATATAGAGAAGAAACAAGGAGGTTAGAGACATCATATTTTTCCTTGATACCTCAAAAATGCTAAATTTTTATGCAGTAATCGTGTCTTGCTTTTGTAATTGAGATTTTTTTAAATTAAAAAGAATTTCTCGTCTTTCGCTCAGGCCCGCGCGCTGGCAGGATGGGCAAGTGCCGTGGGCTCCGCACCGCCCGGAAGCTGCGCAGCCACCGGCGCGACCAGAAGTGGCACGACAAGCAGTACAAGAAGGCCCACCTGGGCACGGCGCTCAAGGCCAATCCCTTCGGAGGCGCCTCGCACGCCAAGAGCATCGTGCTGGAGAAAGTAGGGGTTGAGGCCAAGCAGCCCAACTCCGCCATCAGGAAGTGCGTGAGGGTCCAGCTGATCAAGAATGGCAAGAAAATCACGGCCTTCGTCCCCAACGACGGGTGCCTGAACTTCATCGAGGAAAACGATGAAGTTCTGGTTGCTGGATTTGGTCGGAAAGGTCATGCTGTCGGTGACATTCCTGGCGTCCGCTTTAAGGTGGTCAAAGTAGCCAATGTGTCTCTTCTGGCCTTATACAAGGGCAAGAAGGAGAGGCCAAGGTCATAAACGTTGATGGCAGAAATGTATTAAGAATAAATTTTCATATTCCAAAAAAAAAAAAAAAAGAATTTCTCCATTGTTCAAAAGGATTTCTTGGGGCCAGCATTGTGCTGTAGCAAGTTAAGTCTCCATCTGTAATGCTGGCATACCATATGGGCACCAGTTAAAGACCCAGTTGCTCCACTTTCGATCCAGCTCTCTGCTATGGCCTGGGAAAGCAGTAGAAGATGACCCAAGTCCTTGGGCCCCTGCACCCATGTAGGAGACCTGGAAGAAGCTCCTGGCTCCTGGCTTCAGGTTGGCCAAACCCTGGCCATTGTGGCCATTTGGGGAGTGAACCAGTGAATAGAAGATTTCTCTGTGTGTGTCTCCTCCTCTCTCTGTAACTTGACTTTCAAATAAAAATTTAAAAAATAATCTTTTTAAAAAAAGATTTATGTATTTATTTGAAAAGCAAAGTTAGAGAGAGGCAGAGGGGGGGAGAGAGAGAGAGAGAGAGAGAGAGAGAGGTCTTCCATCCATTGGTTTGCTCCCCAAATGGCCACCATGGGCAGGGCTTGGCCAAGATGAAGTCTTGAGCCAGGAACTTCTTCCAGGTCTCCTACATGGGTGCAGGGGCCCAAGGACTTGGGCCATTTTCTACTGCTTTCCTAGGCCCTAGCAGAGAGCTGGATTGGAAGTGGAGCAGCCGGGACTGAAACCGGTGCCCATATGGGATGAAAGCAATGCAGGCAATGGCTTTACCCACTATGCCACAGCGCTGGCCCCCTAAAAAACAAAAAATCTTAAAAATACAAAATAAAAACAGTTTCTCCATTTTTAAAAAATATTTATTTATTTGAAAGACAGAGTTACAGAGAGAGGTAGAGACAGAAAAAGAGGTCTTCCACCCGCTGGTTCACTACCCAGATGGCCGCAACGGCCAAAGCTGCGCCAATCCGAAGCCACGAGCCAGGAGCCTCCTCCAGGTCTCCCACGTAGGTGCAAGGGCCCAAGGACTAGGGCCATCTTCTACTGCTTTCCCAGGCCATAGCAGAGAGCTGGATGGGAAGAAGAGTAGCCGGAACTAGAACCAGCGCCCATATGGGATGCCGGCGCTTTAGGCCAGGGCGTTAACCTGCTGAGCCACAGCACTGGCCCCTCCATTGTTTAATAGCTGGAAAAAATAATCAACTTTAAAGTGTTGGTTATTATACCATGTTGTTAGAGTAGAGACTTTTTGTTTTTAAATTGTTTACTTATTTGAAAGGCAGAGTTACAGAGAGAAGAGAGAAAGACAGGCAGAGAGAGATTGCCCATCTGCTGGTTCACTTCCCAAATGGCCACAATGGCCCAGGCTGGAACTCCATCTGGGTCTCCCACAGGGGTGCAAGGATTGCCTGGACTCATCTGGTCAGTGTCCAGTAGGCAGAAGAGGCCTTGGGAGGTACAAGAAAGACCCAGCCAATGAACAAAAACACAGGTGTGCATGCATGGGGCGCCAGGGCTTAGCTGCAAGCATTAAGCCTGAAGAGCCTGCTGTGCATGTCAGGATGGCTCTGGGGCATTAAACCTCCAGGATGCGGACAAGCTGAGGCTCGTGGGCAGATATCCACAGGGGTGAGATGTAAGGAGAGACTGGGCCGCTATTCTGAGCATGGCTACAACAGTCTCCCTAAGACACTTCAATACAACCAGAGTTTACAAGGCAGAGAACTGGGGAGGAAAGAGCTATATAGATCAAGGCCTCCGCAGTGCTGCAGAGAGGCCCATCAGCAGACCAAAGCTTACCCATAAGACAGTTACCCAAGGCCGAGAGACAACTACCTGCAAGGCGCAGGCTGAAGAATTCAGACTCTCACTGGACTCAGAACAGTTGGTATTTCCACCAGGTGGTGAGAAAGACAGCATAACATAGGTGGCAATAGGTAGAATCCCAGAAATGGGTTGCCTCAAGAGTGGAGAAAAACCGGTGTGAGACTAAAGCTTGCTCTCATCCTATCTGACAAGCTTCCAAAGGCCCAAAATGTTCCCAAGTAACCCAGTGTGTCCAGAGGAGAGCTTAATAATGTTTTTTTAAATGTAGGAATATGCAGCAGCAAGAAGGTAAAACTCATGATGTCTCGCATCTCATAAAGTATTACCAGGCATGCACAGACAGGAAAAAACGGCCACTAGTGAGGAAAGATTGCCAATTATAATAACACAAATTTAGTAGATATGCATATTAAGTAGAAATCAAAATACAGTTTTACATGTTCAAGATAATAAAGTAAAACTAAAGCATGTTAGTGGTAGACATCAGAAATGAAAAAAAGGAAAAAGATTAAAATATAACATAAAGAAACAAATCTACAGTGTTTGAGATGAATAGGATAAAAAGATTAGAAACTAAAGAAAAATGATGAGTGAACTTTAAGACAGATTACTAAAACTACCCAAAATGATGGTATACACATGTGGCCTAGTTATTAACACCAGTTGCGATGCCTGCAGCTCCTGGGTTCGAGTCCTGACTCCAATCAGGTGCATACCCTGGGAGGCGGCCGGTGATGACTCAGGCAGATAGGTCCTTGCCGCCTGCTGAGACACATAGATTGAGTTCCTTCCTCCTGCCTTTGGCCTGACCCAGCCCTGGCTACTGCAGGCAACTGGGTAGTGAACCTCAGTGCCTAGAGGTTCTCTTTCGGTCTCTTATCTCTCTGCCTTTCAAATAAATGAATAAATAAAATATCCAAAATGAAGAACAAAAGAAAAAATAACTTTGAAAAGGTATAGATCAAGAGGGACACCTGTAAGTGCCTAGTGCACATGGAACTAGAGTTCTCAAGAGCAGTGGAGAAATGAGGGAAGTCTTGGAACAAAAAGTGGCCAGAATGTTTTTTGAATTTCATGAAAACTATAAACCTAAAAATCAGGAAAGTGGCCGGCGCCGCAGCTCACTAGGCTAATCCTCCGCCTTGCGGCGCCGGCACACCGGGTTCTAGTCCCGGTCGGGGTGCTGGATTCTGTCCCGGTTACCCCTCTTCCAGGCCAGCTCTCTGCTGTGGCCGGGGAGTGCAGTGGAGGATGGCCCAGGTGCTTGGGCCCTGCACCCCATGGGAGACCAGGAAAAGCACCTGGCTCCTGGCTCCTGCCATCGGATCAGCGCGGTGCGCCGGCCGCAGCGCGCCAGCCGCAGCGGCCATTGGAGGGTGAACCAACGGCAAAGGAAGACCTTTCTCTCTGTCTCTCTCTCTCACTGTCCACTCTGCCTGTCAAAAAAAAAAAAAAAAAATCTCTCTGTTTCTCCCTCCCTCTCTCTCTCTCTCTGTAATTCTTTCAAATAAATAAATAAAATTTAAAAAAAAAATCAGGAAAGTGAAGAGGCAACCAACAGAATGGAAAAAAAATATTTGCAAACTATGCAACCGATAAAGGGTTGATAACCAGAATCTACAAAGAGATCAAGAAACTCCACAACAACAAAACAAACAACCCACTTAAGAGATGGGCCAAGGACCTCTATAGACATTTTTCAAAAGAGGAAATCCAAATGGCCAACAGACACATGAAAAAATGTTCAGGATCAGTAGCAATCAGGGAAATGCAAATCAAAACCACAATGAGGTTTCGCCTCACCCCGGTTAGAATGGCTCACATTCAGAAATCTGCCAACTACAGATGCTGACGAGGATGTGGGGAAAAAGGGACACTAACCCACTGTTGGTGGGAATGCAAACTGGTCAAGCCACTATGGAAGTCAGTCTGGAGATTCCTCAGAAACCTGAATATAACCCTACCATACAACCCAGACATCCCACTCCTTGGAATTTATCCAAAGGAAATTAAATTGGCAAATAAAAGAGCTGTCTGCACCTCAATGTTTATTGCAGCTCAATTCACAATAGCTAAGACATGGAATCAACCTAAATGTCCATCAACAGTAGACTGGGTAAAGAAATTATGGGATATGTACTCTGTAGAATACTATACAGCAGTAAAAAACAATGAAATCCGGTCATTTGCAACCAAATGGAGGAATCTGGAAAACATCATGCTGAGTGAATTAAGCCAGTCCCAAAGGGACAAATATCATATGTTATCCCTGATCGGTGTCAACTAACCGAGCACCTAAAAGGAAACCTGTTGAAGTGAAATGGACACTATTAGAAACAATGACTTGATCAGCCCTTGTCCTTACTACTTTATTCCTTTTAGTATTTTTTGTTCTACTTAATACTATTGGTTGAACTCTTTAATTAACACACAATTATTCTTAGGTGTTTAACTGAAAAATGATCCCTGTTAAATATAAGAGTGGGAATAAGAGAGGGAGGAGATGTACAGTTCGGCACATGCTCAATTGGACTTGCCCCTAATGGTAGAGTTAGAAACGTGCCAAGGGATTCCAATTCAATCCCATCAAGGTGGCATGTACCAATGCCATCTCACTAGTCAAAGAGATCAGTTTCAGTTCATAATTGATCATAATGATAGGATTAAGAGTCAAAGGGATCACATAAACAAGACTAGTGTCTGCTAATACTAACTGATATAATTAAAAAGGAGAGAACGATCCAACATGGGAAGCAGGATACACAGCAGACTCATAGAATGGCAGATGCCCTAAACAGCACTCTGGCCTCAGAATCAGCCCTTAAGGCATTCGGATCTGGCTAAAAAGCCCATAAGAGTATTTCAGGCATGGAAAGCCAAGACACTCTGGCAAAAAATAAAATGACCTAAATGAAAGATCCAAGAGGTGAGGCCAGCACTGTGGCATAATGGGTAAAGCTGCTGCCTGCTGTGTCAGCATCCCATATGAGCACTGGTTCAAGTCCCGTCTGTTCACTTCCAATCTAGCTCTCTGCTATGGCCTGGGAAACCCATGTGGGAGAGCCAGAAGAAGCTCCTGGCTTCGGGTCAGCTCAGCTCTGGCCCATTTTGGCCATTTGGGGAGTGAACCAGTGGATGGAAGACTTCTTCCCCCACCCCCTGCCTCGCTGTAATTCTGCCATTCAAATAAATAAATAAATCTTAAAAAAAAAAAAAAAAAGAATCCTAGAGGCTCCATCAACCTAAGCAAAAGAAACAGATGAACAAAACCTACACTAAGGGCCGGCGCCGCGGCTCACTAGGCTAATCCTCCGCCTTGCGGCGCCGGCACACCGGGTTCTAGTCCCGGTCGGGGCGCCGGATTCTGTCCCGGTTGCCCCTCTTCCAGGCCAACCCTCTGCTGTGGCCAGGGAGTGCAGTGGAGGATGGCCCAGGTGCTTGGGCCCTGCACCCCATGGGAGACCAGGAAAAAAGCACCTGGCTCCTGGCTCCTGCCATCGGATCAGCGCGGTGCGCCGGCCGCAGCGTGCCGGCCGCGGCGGCCATTGGAGGGTGAACCAACAGCAAAGGAAGACCTTTCTCTCTGTCTCTCTCTCTCTCACTGTCCACTCTGCCTGTCAAAAAAAAAAAAAAAAAAAAAAAAAAAAACCTACACTCCTACACTAAGGCACATTACAATAAAAATATGTAAAACTAGTGTTAAAGAGAATAGAGAGACAATGATACAGTCTGTCCAGAGGGACAAAATACTGATGGCACCTAACTTTTTTGTTCTGGAGTCTCAATTGCTCTTTTTTTCTTTCTTTCTTTTTATGATTTATTTATTTATTTGAAAGTCAGAGTTACACAGAGACAGAAGGAGAGGCAGAGAGAGAAAGGTCTTTCATCCACTGGTTCACTCCCCTGTTGGCTGCAATGGCTGGAGCTGTGCCGATCTGAAGCCAGCCGGGACTTGAACCGGTGCCCATATGGGATGCTGGCACTGCAGACAGTGGCTTTACCCACTATGTCACAGTGCCGGCCCCAGTGACACTTTAAAAAAAATTATTTGAAAGGTAGAGTGATGGGGCAGGGTGGGGGAGGGCAGGGGGAGACTGAGAGAGATCTTCCACCTACTAGTTCACTTCCCGAATGGCCACAATAGCTGGAGTTGGGCCAGGAAGATGCCAGGAGCCAGAAACTCCATCTGGGTCTCCCATTGGGTGGCAGAGGCCCAAGCATGTGGGCCATCATTTGTTGTCTTTCCAGGTGCATTAACAGGAAGCTGGAGCAGCCAGGACTGAAACAGGCACTCTGATACGGAATGTCAGCTTCACAAAGCGGGGGTTTAACTGGCTGCACTGCACACTGGCCCAAAGCAGTGCTTTGTGGCCATCTTTGTATAGCACTACAGCCGGGGTTTTATAGTCTGCATGCATTCTCCCCGTATCTGTGCTCCCTTTTAGGAAAAGAATCCCTGATGTTTTTGCTGCACACACGGCTGTGAAAACAACGCTCAGCCCCTCTTAAAGCTACCGGGTGCAGCTTCCAGAAACTGTCTTGATGGGCATAGGGCAAGCATTTTTTCCTTTCTTCAAGCCAACACACAGAGCAGAAGGCAGGAGAAAAAGCAGCTGCTTGGATCAGCAGAGAACGTCATAGGCGACAGAGTTCCAACTCACATGGAGTACTTGACAGCCTTGATGCACCTACCTGGGATTTTACCTAAGAGAGAAATGAAATTCGAGAGTGATAGAGAGAGGGAAAGATAGAGAGAGATCTTGCATTCATTGTTTCACTCCCCAGATGGGCACAAGCTGGGAACCTAGAACTCCATCCAGGTCTTCCACGTGGGTGCAGGGGCCCAAGAACTTGGGCCATCTTCTGCTGCTTTCCCAGACACATTAGCAGGGAGCTGGATCGAAATTAGAGCAGCTGGGACTCGAACCAGCACCCATATGGCAGGCCAGCATCACAGGCAGCAGCTTAAACCGCTGTGCTGCCATCTGGCTCCAGAAATGAATTTCTGTCTTAAGCCACTGTCAGGGGCATTTTAATCATTTGTAGTTGGACTTAATCTTCATTAATACAAGTAAGTGTCATTATTTCCATTTCCCAGAGACCCTGAGTGGTGAAATTTGGTTCTTAACCAGGTCTGTTTTTCTCTAAAACTCATGTTATTTTAAGTAAGTTTCCCTTCTTGGCATTAATATTTAGAAAAATGGCAGCTGTACACTATTAAAGGATTTGCAAAGGATACTAAATCAAAATATCAATAGCCACTAAGACCTTTAACTGAAGCTCTCAGAAAATAAATATTTAAGAACATTTAAAGACTAATGGCTTTTAAAGGGAATATTTACTTTGGAATACTGACATCAACAGAATTTTTTTTAAAAACAAACAAACAAACAAACAGAAAATGCAGAAGACGGTACCCCAAGGGACCAATATTTTAATTCCGTAGTGTTCCTGCCTTTTGTGACCTGACATTTCACATTCACTCACACACAAATATATACATAATGCACACACACAAATACATACATAATGCACACACACAAATACATACATAATGCACACACAGAGTTTTGGTGGCGGGGTCAGGGAAAAACAACATTCATTTGCGTCATTCTGATCTCCAGCTTTACGGGGCGGGGACTGTGGTGCTGTGGGTTAAGCTGCCACTTGGGATGCTCGCATCCCCTGTTGGAGGGGCAGTTTGAGTGCTGGCTGCTCTGCTTCCTTCCCCACTTCTGATAGGAGTGGAATGAGAGCCCAGGACACAGAGCAGGAGTGCAGGTGGGCTTCAGCTTGTGCACTCACTCTGATTGGCAGACCGATCTTGGCTGCCCCATGTGTGGGGTTCAGGAGGATTCTGAAGGTCACTCAGTAGGGAACATGTGATGGGCACAGGTGGTCCAAGTGTGTGTGTGTTAGCTGAAGCTTCAGAAATTTAGACCTTGATTTCTCAATCCACAGGATTACGTTCACACTTGAAGTTTCTTTAACTAACACTGGCGATTAAGAGAAAATTTATCTATACAAAAATTACTCTTGAGCTGTGTTTAGTGTAGCACCATAACAATAAAATATTAGGACATCCCATTGGGTCAGTGTGTAGGATGCTTGTCTTCTGCTGTCAGGGTTTTGACCTCCTCTGGGACAGTCAGGACTATTTAAGTCGTTCGGCGGAGAGGCCAATTCCACATCCTGCCAAGTACTTCGGGTTTTAAGTTCACAAGTCAGAAGAGACGGCCTCAGTAGGAGGCACGTTACCCTGCTGGCCGGCAGCCTTTCCCTGCTCAATCCTATAACAAGCTGTCATTTGGGGTTTTGTGCCTGTGTTCACGCAAATTCCCTCTGTCTGCAGTCATTTTTTTCCCCCCAGACCATCCAACTGGACTAAATCCTGGGTCTTAATCTTCTCCTACAGGAAGCTTTCTCAGATTGCTCTGCACTAACCCAGCAGCTCTCAGAGGGTGGTGCGGCAGCAGTGTCCTCTGCTCCAGGTGGTTCTGCTGTCATCTCTGCCCTCAGGCCACGTTGCCACCCCCTTCCCTGGATCCCCAAACCCCTTCGGCCCCCTCAGAGGGCATCAGCTGGAGCTGAGTTCCCTTTTAAAGAGTTGTGTTGTGGCACAGTGCTGCCTGCAACTCTGGCACTGGGTCCCGGCTGCTCCATTTCCAATCCAGCTCCCTGCTAATGCGCCTGGGAAGGCAGCAGAGGATGGCCCAAGTGCTTGGACCCCTGCACCCATGTGGGAGACCTAGATGGAGTTCCAGGCTCCTGGCTTGGGAAGTGAACCAGCGGTTGGAAACTCGCTCGCTCTCTTTCTCTCTCTCTCTCCCTGTTTCTCTCTCTAAAATTCTGCCTTTTAATAAAAAGTAAATCTTTAAAAAACATAAAAATATAAAGAGTTCATATGTGGCAGATCTCTGCTCTCCAGGTAGATATTCAAAGATTTAGTGCTTGGCTATTTGACAGAAGGTGGAGATTTAAACTTTCAGGATCAAATGCTAGAAGTCATCTCTATGAGTAACATCATCTTATGTTGCTGTGGATGTTTCTATCAGCCCCGTGCGGCCCTGAACAGACAGAGCCCTTGACCTTACAAGGCATAACAGAGGAAGGCCTGTCAGGCACATGACTCCATGTGGGGGCATATGCAGTGTGTAAGAATAATTATAAGGGCTGGCACTGTGGCACAGCGGGTAAAGCCACCGCATGCAGTGGGACCTGTTCGAATCCTGGCTGCTCTACTTCCAATCCAGGTTTTTTCTGTAGCCTGGGAAAGCAGTGGAAGATGGCCCAGAAACTTGGGCCCCTGCACCCAAGTGGGAGACCCAGAAGAAGCTCCCAGCTCCTGGCTTCAGATCAGCGTAGCTCCAGCCGTTGCGGCCATCTGGGGAGTGAACCAGCGAATGAAAGACCTCTCTCTCTCTCTCTTCCTTTCTCTCTCTCTCTGTAACTCTGCCTTTCAAATAAATAAATAAATCTTTTTAAAAAAGAATAATTATAATAACTAACTTATTAAGCACACATTAACATGCCAGATGCTGTCATTAGGACTAGCTGTGTAATTTGCAAGGCCCAGCCCAAAATGAAACTATGAGGCCCATTGTTCAAAAAGTGGAGAAAGGAGTCTTTAAGAGTACAAATTATAGGCCGGCGCTCAATGGGCTAATCCTCCACCTGCGGCGCCAGCACCTCAGGTTCTAGTTCTGGTCGGGGCGCAGGATTCTGTCCTGGTTGATCCTCTTCCAGGCCAGCTCTCTGCTGTGGCCAGGGAGTGCAGTGGAGGATGGCCCAAGTGCTTGGGCCCTGCACCCCATGGGAGACCAGGAGAAGTACCTGGCTCCTGCCTTTGGATCAGCGCGATGCGCCCGCTGCAGCGGCCATTGGAGGGTGAACCAATGGAAAAAGGAAGACTTTTCTCTCTGTCTCTCTCTCTCACTGTCCACTCTGCCTGTTTAAAAAAAAAAAAAAAAAAAAAAAAAAAAAAAAAAAAAAAAACTCTGGCTCTCCACACCTCTCTCTACTTAGGGTCATGCTCATAGAGGCACCAAGGATGCTCCTGGGATGGAGTGAGGGTGGGGGTCTGTAGACTTTCTTTTTTCTTTCAAAATTTGTATTGATACAAAGAGAACAGAATTCATGTATTTTTTTAAGATTTGTTTATTTGAAAGTCATAATTACACACAGAGAGAAGGAGAGGCAGAGAGAGAGAGACAGAGAGGTCTTCCATCCGCTAGTTCACTCCCCAATTTGCCACAACGGCTGGAACTACATCGATCTGAAGCCAGAGACAGGAGCCCAGAGCTTATTCCAGGTCTCCCACGTGGGTGCAGGGTCCCAAGGCCTTGGGCCATCTTTTACTGCTTTCCCAGGCCATAGCAGAGAGCTGGATTGGAAGTGGAGCAGCCGGGACTTGAACTGGCACCCATATGGGTTGCTGGCATTGCAGGTGGCAGCTGTACCTGCTATACCACAGCACTGGCCCCAGAATTCATGCATTTTATAGATACAGTTCTAAGAAGATAACCATACTTCCTTCTCTCCCTCTCTGCTTTCCTAAGTCCCCCTTCCTTGCTTTTTTTTTTCTTTAATTTTTGCAATAACATGATTTCAATTTACTTTATAATTATAGGCTTAATGCACCACTAACTAAGGTTCACCATAGACTTTCTCAGGTGCCCAGGTCCCTGTCCTGTCATTCAGTGTTCAGAGGTGCACACCTGCCAGCTGGCTAGCTGCCTAAACCAATGCCCCACGCCCTGCCTGGGGGCTGGAAGCCTACCATCCAATACAAGGCAGAGGAGACCCACCCTCCCCCGAGGCATTGAACTTCTCCCCCTCCCCCCCCCCCCAGCCTTCTCCCAGGTCCTGTGCAGAGAGTTGTTGTGGTTGCTGGGTAGAGATGGGACCTTGGGGGCAGGGAGGGGAACAGACTGCCAGGAACCCGCCCTTCAGTGGCAGGGAGGCGGGGCCGCCCTCGCCCTGGCTCTCCCTCTTGGTCCCTGACACACATTCCATTGTTCCAGGAGACTTCACTTGGAAGACAGGAATTGAACAATAAAATTATTAAAGGTTTCAATCCCAAACAGGGACCCTTTGACCCCTTGTCACTGCACTGGCTGCATGCCTCTGAAGCCAACCTGATTCCGCTACTTGTGTAGAATTTTCTTACTTAAATTTCAGAACAAGCCTGTAAGCCTAGGTATTGCCATAGGGATCAGGAAGTTGAGGCACAGAGCGAACGTGTGGGCTGCTTAAGGTTGCTTGGTGGTTGGCCGGTGGTGTGGCTCACTAGGCTAATCCTCCACCTTGCGGTGCAGGCACACCGGGTTCTAGTCCCGGTCGGGGCGCCGGATTCTGTCCCGGTTGCCCCTCTTCCAGGCCAGCCCTCTGCTGTGGCCAGGGAGTGCAGTGGAGGATGGCCCAAGTGCTTGGGCCCTGCACCCCATGGGAGACCAGGAGAAGTACCTGGCTCCTGCCATCGGATCAGCGCGGTGCGCCGGTCGCAGCGTGCTGGCCGCGGCGGCCGTTGGAGGGTGAACCAACGGCAAAGGAAGACCTTTCTCTCTCTCTCACTGTCCACTCTGCCTGTCAAAAAAAAAAAAGATTGCTCGGTCAGCTGGATGGGTTGAGGGGGTTCTAGCCCTTGGCAGCCTGACTCAGAGCCCCAAGTTCTTCACATTGCTCCGTGAAAAGAATACACACAGAACAGACAGAAAATCGGAATAGACATCTGAGTATGGTCGGCATTAAGGTTCTGACCTCCCTGCAGTTTTTTTTTTTTTTCTCTCTCTCTCTCTCTTTTCCTGAACAGTTTTGTTGATTCCCAAAGCAGAAGTGGGAGCATTAGAACAATGTGTTGAATCATTTTTGAGCTGTCCCCAGGAGACTGCCTATGCAGTCCACCAAAACTGGTAGAGCTGGTTTGGAGCGGGCCCCTCTCCCCGGCTGCCTTCCCTAATTAGCTCTTCTGGGGGTTTTATGACCTGGCACCAAGTGCAGATCCTGATCAGTTGTGTTAAGGAAGGACTTCGTGAGCAGCTGCTGGGTGTCAGCCAGGACTTGGAGTAACCTTCTAGAACTATGGTTCTACAGTGTGGGAGTAGTTAACTAATTCTTTCCGTGCCCACATTTCCCAGCTAGTTTCTAGTTTCTTTCACTGAAAGTGGACAGGATCTTTGAAAATATAGACTCAAGAGGCCAGTGTTGTGGTGTAGCTGGTAAGACTGTCACCTTCGACGCTGGCATCCCATATGGCCACCGGTTTGAGTCCCAGCTGCTCCACTTCCCATCCAGCTCCCTTCTGATGGCCTGGGAAGGCAATGAAGGATGGCTTGGGCCCTGCTACTCATGTGGGAGACCAGAATGAAGCTCCTGGCTCCTGGCTTTGGCCTGGCCCCAGCCCTCACCATTGCAGCCATTTGGGGAGTAAACCAATGGATGGAAGATCTTTCTCTCTCTCTCTGCCCATCTCCCTCTTTCTCTGTCTCTCTCTCTCTCTCTGGACTCTGACTTTCAAAAAAATAAATAATTTTTTTAAAAAGAAAACTAGACTCAAAAGAATCACTACTTTTCTTATCCATCCCAGCTTTCCCCTTGTCACTCTGGTTATCACTCAGAAATAAATAGAAAGTAGTCCCAACAACAGACATAATCAGTGGTATGCTGGCTGTTGTCTAGTAAACAGCTCTTTTTTCTAACGGCCTTGATCTGTAGTAGCTGATGATTTCTGGATGCTAGTACTCCACCATCACCAATATCAGAGTGGCAGTGTGATATCCTCGTGCTTGCAAAACTTCGGAGAATTTGACAATCTACTCTTGCCATCTGGTCAGAGCCAGCAGCCTCTAGCTCCACACACCTCTGGATATAGCCCTCCTGTCAAGTATCCTAAAACACTTTATATGAATATCTTTGTTTTTTTGTCTTATTATATATTTTATTTGTTTGAAAGGGAGAGACAGAGAGACAAGAGAGAGACAGAGACAGTGTGTGCACAACAGAGAAAGCTCTGCTACCTAGTGGTTCCTGCCCCAAATGCCTGCAGCAGCTGCCATCTGGGTCTCCTATGCAGGTGGCAGGGGTCTAATTGCTTGAGCCACCACCTGCTGCCTCCCAGGGTGCACATTAGCAGGAAGCTGGAATTGCAAGCAGAGCCAGGTCTCAAACATTCCCTCTGATAAGGAATGCAGTTATCCCAAGCAGTGTAACAATTGTGCCTAATGCCTGCCCAGTGAACATCTTAATTGTCACAATGATTTGAGGACATGCTGAAACAAGGGACAGAAGCTACAACACAGTGATATCTGTTTAACAGTTGAGCTAAGATCACTAAGATTATCCATGATATTTGCCGTGTTTCTAGCAAAAACCAGCATCCAACTGGGGTCACATTGTGTGAGTCTGGCATGGAGAAGGCTGAAGTTTGCCACCCTAGAGGCCACAGTGCTTAGGAAGGGAAGACCTTAAGAAGAAGAGGCAACTTCCATTAGTAACTAAATGTTGTGATTTCAAGGTGGGTGAGAAATTCCCAGAGCAGGGACAGAGCCTCTAGGGTCCTCTGGACACACTCAGGGGGTGCAGCATGGGGAGGGCAGCAGGAAGGACCACGGAGTGGAGCTGCTGCTCGGGACACCTTGCATCCCATGTTGGCGTCTGCTCTGCTGCTTCCATGCCAGCTTCCTGCTAATGTGCACCCTGGGAGGTGGCAAGTGATGGCGTAAGTACCTGGGGGCCTGCTACCACGAGAGCTCCTGGCTCCTGGCTCAGCCTGATCCAGCCCCACTTACCTCTTGTAAGCTTTTGGGAAGTGAACCAGCAGATGGGAGATGTCTGACTGTCTCCCAGCCTTTCAAAATAAACAAATACTGGGGCCGGCGCCGCGGCGCAGTGGGTTAATCCTCTGTCTGTGGCGCCAGCTTAGTCCTGGCTGCTCCACTTCCAATCCAGCTCTCTGCTATGGCCTGGGAAAGCAGCAGAAGATGGCCCAAGTCCTTGGGCCTCTGCACCAGTGTGGGAGACCCAGAAGAAGCTCCTGGCTCGTGGCTTCGGATCAGCGCAGCTCTGGCCGTTAAGGCCATTTGGAGAGTGAACCAACAGAAGGAAGACCTCTCTCTCTGTCTCTTCTTCTCACTGTCTGTAACTCTACTTCTCAAATAAATAAATAAAATCTTAAAAAAATAGTAAAAAACAAAAGAAGAAAACCCACAGGATGCAAATGTTTACTCTAGTTGTTGAAACAGTGTGGACACATACTGAAACAGCCTATTTGCCTCTGTGCATTAAAATCTCATTTGACATTTTATTGGATTTCTTTCCAATTCTCCTCCCATGAACTGTCTCCCAACACACCACTATCCACATGTTACCGATGTCTACTGTGCATCTCCTCTAAGTGGACCTGGCTCACGAACTCCCCAACTCTCTGAAGGAGTTCCCCTTGGGCTGCCATCTCACCAACCGTCTCTCTGTGCAGTTTGGAAGTGGGGGGCTGGGGAGAGACATTTGGAAGGATGGGCTCCACTGGCCTTTGCAAGGACACTCACGGTCATGTACCTCTGCGCAGGGAGCGGCCTCAAGGTGGGGTCTGCTGCTGTTTCCACGCTGGCTGGTTTGTGTGGAGGACGAGACAAGCTCTCACAACACTTCTAGTATCAAGGAGAGTGCTGCTGATAGAAATGCAAAGATAGGAAAAAATCTGAAAATGCAAAAAAAAGGAAAACACACATAAATAAAAACTTCATCAAACAGCACCCATTTATTTCTAATGTGTACAACGTTCTTGTTGGCACTTAAAATAGAATGGTGAAGGAAGATTTGGTGGGAGTAATTGTTTGGGGAAAAAAATCAATTTAACATCATTTTGCTTTCAATTTCTACTGCCAAGAAAGCTCATGCTGTATCCTCGAATTCAAACATAAGTGTCTCCAGAAACCTTTGGATCACATCTTACAAAACCCCATCTGTTTTACCCTCTCAAAATTAACATTTTTAGCTTAATTCACTTCTAAATTTTCTGACATTAGCTTGGTTCCCCCTCCCCCTTTGTTATCTAAAATCACAACTGGCACCTTTTAGATTTGGATTCAACTCGGAAATAATTTTTAGCTATTTTAAATCCTTTTTAGTAGCAAGCAGGGTATAAATAAAATTTAAAACATAACGATGCAAATATATATGCACATGAATGTTTATTACAGCTTTGTTTGCAACAGCAAAAATTGGAAACAAATGTCTATGAATTGAGAGGTGGCTAAAGCAATAATTGCAAAATTATTAATAATTGCTGGAAACAATACAATATGAATCTATAGGTGTGTATGTACTGATATGGAAGGTTATATATATTCGGTGGGAGAAAAGCCAACTTAAAAACAGTAAACAGATAGTCTTAGCCATGGGGGGAAAACAGCAAAGCTTGGGAAAAATTGTTTAAGGGCACAGAAAGTAGATTCCAAGGAGCACGTCAAGTGAGGAACATGATTACCTTAGGAATGGGGACACGGGGACAGGCAGAGGTCGGGGGCAGCCTCATTGTTTTCTTAAGCTTGTGGTATATTTGAAATCTTCTGCCATGAGAATGTGTGGAGTCATATGTTATTTTGTATTTGAAAATTTGAAGCCAAAAGCAAAATTTCTTCAATCACCAAGCATATATTAGAAAATAGCAAATAACACCAATAAGGGTCATCAGAAAACTTTGAAATCTTTGTTTCTATTCCAGTTTGAGTCATTTCATATCTCCACTCAAGGAAACACAAACAGGAAAAAAGGAGGCGCTGCGGTGCAGTGGGCTCATCGGCTGCGGAGATGCTGGCATCTCGGATCTCAGTGCCTGGGACTGTGTCTCGCCTCTGCTTCTGATCCAGCTTCCTACTAACACACACCCTGGGAGGCAGCAGGTGGTGGCTCAAGTACTTGGATCCTGCCACCCAGGTGGGAGACCTGGATGGAGTTTCCAGACTCCTGGCTTTGGCCTGGTCCAGCCCTGCCTCTTGTAGACAATTGGAGAGTGAATCAGTGCATGGAAAACCTCCCTCTCTCTTTCTCTGATAATCTGCCTTTCCAATAAAGAAAAAAATAGCCTTTTTTTAAAAAAGGGAAAAATGTAAAACATACATATGACAGAAATGTCAGAATGGAGAAGATAATGAGTGTGTAAACTGCTTAGTAAACAGAGAATATACATTTAAGTGACTACAGTGCACAGGAAATGCAGTTGCATATTGTGTGTGTGTGAAATTTTGTCTTATTTTTGGAGAGCACATTTTCTTTTTTTTTTTTTAATATTTATTTATTTATTTGAAAGAGTTACACAGACAGGAGAGGCAGAGAGAGAGAGACAGACAGACAGACAGAGAGAGTCTTCCATCCACTGGTTCACTCCACAATTGGCCACAACAGCCAGAATTGTGCTGACCTGAAGCCAGAAGCCAGAAGCCAGGAACTTATTCCAGGTTTCCTCCGTGGGTGCAGGAGCCCAAGGACTTGGGCCTGCTTTCCCAGGCCACAGCAGAGAGCTGGATTGGAAGTGGAGCAGCCAGGTTTTGAACCGGCACCCATATGGGATGCTGGCGCCGCAGGCAGGGGATTAACCCACTGTGCCACAGGGCCGGCCCCTGGAGAGCACATTTTCATCATTATCATTAATTGCAGGCAATGTCTTTTTTTTTTTTTTCCCCGACAGGCAGAATGGACAGTGAGAGAGAGAGAGACAGAGAGGTCTTCCTTTGCCGTTGGTTCACCCTCCAATGGCCGCTGCGGCCGGCGCGCTGCGGCCGGCGCACCGCGCTGATCCGATGCCAGGAGCCAGGTGCTTCTCCTGGTCTCCCATGGGGTGCAGGGCCCAAGTACTTGGGCCATCCTCCACTGCACTCCCTGGCCACAGCAGAGAGCTGGCCTGGAAGAGGGGCAACCGGGACAGAATCCAGCACCCCGACCGGGACTAGAACCTGGGGTGCCGGCGCCGCTAGGCAGAGGATTAGCCTGTTGAGCCATGGCGCCGGCCTGGCAATGTCTTAAATTAACTTTTTAAAAAAATATTTTATTTATTTGTTTATTTGAGAGGTAGAGTTACAGACAGAGAGAGGGAGAGACAGAAAGATCTTCCATCACTCTCCAAATGGCCACAACAGCAAGAGCTGAGCCGATCAGAAGTCAGGAGCCAGGAGCATCTTCACTTCTGAGTCTCCTACATGGATGCAGGGCCCAAGGACTTGGGCCATCTGCTACTGCTTTCCCAGGTCATTGCAGAGAGCCGGATTGGAAGAGGAGCAGCAAGGCCTAAAACTGGCACCCATTTGGAATCTGGCGCCACAGGCAGAAGATTAACCTGTGCCACAGCGCCTGCCCCTCTTTAACTTTTATCAACTAAAATAATCTTTTAAAAAAAGAATTATTTATTTGAAAGATGGAGTTGCAGAGAGAGGTAGAGACAGAGAGGTCTTCCATCTGCTGCTTCATTCCCTAGATGGCTGCAACGGCCACAGCTGGGCTGATCCAAAGTCAGGAGCCAGGAGCTTCTTCTGGGGCTCCCACACTGGTGCAGGGGCCCAAGGACTTGGGTCATCTTCTACTGCTTTCCCAGGCTATAGCAGAGAGCTGGATCGGAAGTGGAGTAGCCAGGACTTGAACCAGCGCCCATATGGGATGCTGGCGCTTCAGGCCAGGGCTTTAACCAGCTGTGCCACAGCTAATTTAATCTTAGCAGCCCAATTAGAAACGTTTTGTGGTTATTCCCATTTTACGGATAAGAAACTAAAGCAGAGGTTAAGGAACTTGGCCAAGACTACACAGCTCATGAATGATGGCAGCTGGGATTCACCCAGGCCGGGTGAATCCAAAGTTCACACATGTAATCACAGCCCCAAACTTGCAGGTTGAATGAGCACATGCACGCCTCCGAGGGGCGCCTGTCTGGGGCCGGGGCGGAGGGAGGTAGGGGGATGCCCGGGAGCATCGCCCTGCCTCCCAGCTCCCCGCACTGTCAACGCCATCCCCTAGGCACGCACACGCTTCCCTTGCAGTTTCTCTCCTTGGGTGCAGGCGCTTATTCTCTTGTGTTTCATGCTGGCCTTGGTTGAGGAAGCCGCGGTAGCAGTGCGAGGCGGAGGTGGGGAGGAGGGAGGTCCCTGGCGGAGAGGCGGAGAGGTGGAGAGGTGGATCGGCGCGCTAGACAGGAGACTTACGGCTTATTAACGCACCAGCAGCAGCGCAGGCGCAGGAGCGGCCTCCGGGCTCTCCGACACTGCCTGCTGAGGCGGCTCTACCCCTCACTTTGTGCAGTTACAAGGGAAGTAGAAGCCAGATTCCAGACTCAAGGAATCTATAAATTAGAGTAATATGCTAAGGATATCCACAGATGACACAAAAGACAACAAATAAATTTAGCAGAGAGTTTGGGCTTTGATGGGAAGCAGATTGCCCAGGGTGTCTACCATCCTGTACCCACCACACGAGAGCAGCCCACAGGCACTGACAGGCACCGAGGCTGCCCCTGGCTCTCTCGGCCGCTCAGTCCTGCTGCTGTGGGTCAGTGTAAGTCAAGACTTCCTGAAGTCACAGCCGCGCTCAGCTCCGTCTCCTTCCACACCCTGCTGAGCCACCTCTCTCACAGGTGCTTCCTGGAGAATCCTGACACCTGAACCCCCGCCAGACGCCGCTCAAAGCGCGATCTAGAGGAGGCTCAGGGTGAGTTCCCGGGGTCGGGCCATCCATCCAGCCGGGAGGACCTGGCCTGAAACTGTGTCTCCCCAAGTGAGGATCCCCTTCCTCAGGAGCACCCAGAACGGGTAAAGCCGCTGCCTGCAGTGCCGGCACCCCATAAGGGCGCTGCTGGTTCAGTCAGGCCTGCTCCCATTCCCTTCCAGCTGCCTGCTGGTGCGCCTGGGAAAGCAGTGGAGGATGGCCCAAGTACATGGGCCCCTGCACCCGCGTGGGGGACCCAGAGGAAGCGCCTGGCTTCTGGCTTCAGCCTGCCTCAGCCCTGGCTGTTGTGGCTTTTTGGGGAGTAAAACAGAGGATGGAAATTTCTTTTTCTGTCTGTGTCTCTCTGAAATTCTGGTTTTCAAATAAATAATTTTATTTATTTATTTATTTTTTGACAGACAGAGTGGACAGTGAGAGAGAGAGACAGAGAGAAAGGTCTTCCTTTGCCGTTGGTTCACCCTCCAATGGCCGCCGCGGCCAGCACGCTGCGGCCGGCACGCTGCAGCCGGCGCACCATGATGATCTGATGGCAGGAGCCAGGTGCTTCCCCTGGTCTCCCATGGGGTGCAGGGCCCAAGTACTTGGGCCATCCTCCACTGCACTCCCTGGCCACAGCAGAGAGCTGGCCTGGAAGAGGGGCAACCGGGACAGAATCCGGCGCCCCGACCGGGACTAGAACCCGGTGTGCTGACGCCGCAAGGTGGAGGATTAGCCTAGTGAGCCAGGGCGCAGGCCAAATAAATAATTTTTTATGTAGATCACTAGGCCTAACTGTCCGGGTCTCCCATATCTGGGCGGGGCCCATGAACCTGGGCTGCCTTCTCTGCCTTCTCTGACGCACTAGCAGGGAGCTGGATGTGAAGTGGAGCTGCAAGAGTGAATTGACTGTAAAACAATCTCCAAAAAGTTTTTCATTTATTCATTTATCTAGTAAGTATATACTCAGCATTGAGTACATACCAGACACCATCTGCGCGATGCAGGACATGGTGGTAAGCAAAAAAGACATCAGACCTGCCCTACAGAAACTTGGACATACTGGTTTCATGATGATGCAAATACATAAATAGAAAACACGTTAAAGGATGTGTTACAAAACAGCAACTGTGTGTTACAAAGAACAAAATATGCTGTATTAAGGGCTGTAGCTGGTGTTACAGTGCCTGGACTTGTCTGTTAGCTAAAGCCTTTTTTTTTTTTTTTAACATTTATTTAGGGGCTGGCGCTGTGATGCAGCAGGTTAATGCCCTGGCCTGCAGTGCCAGCATCCCATATCGGCACCAGTTCGAGACCCGACTGCTCCACTTCCAATCCAGCTCTCTGCTATGACCTGGGAAAGCAGTAGACAATGGCCCAAGTCCTTGGGCCCCCGCACCCATGTGGGAGACCAGGAAGAAGCTCCTGGCTCCTGGCTGCTGGCTTCAGATTGGCCCAGCTCCAGCCGTTGCAGCCAACTGGGGAGTGAACATTGGATGGAAGACCTCTCTCTCTCTGCCTCTCCTCTCTCTGTGTAACTCTGACTTTCAAATAAATAAATCAATATTTAAAAAACTTTTATTTATTTATTTATTTGAAAGGCAGATTTATAGAGAGGCAGGGGCAGAGACAGAAAGAAAGAGAGGTCTTCCATCCACTGGTTCACTCCTCAAATGGCTGCAACAGCTGAAGCTGCACTGATCCAAAGCCAGGAGCCAGGAGCTTCTTCTGGGTCTCCCACAAGAGTGCAGGGGCCCAAAGACCTGGGCCATCTTCTACTGCTTTCTCAGGCCAGAGAGCTGGATTGGAAGTCCAGCAGCCGAGACTCTAACCGGTGACCATATCATGTTCCGGCACTGCACACGGTGGCTTTACCTGCTATGCCACAGCCACAGCCCCAGTAGTGCTTTTAATTAGACAACCTAAAGAGAAGAGCTGAGGAAACTTTCTGGGATCAGCATGTGCAAAGGCCCTGTGGTGAGAGGGCACTTGGCACTTGGAATTAAAACAAAGCATCAGAGGCAGCACTGAGGGAATATGGAGAGAAAGAGTGTGAGATTAGATCCAGGGTAGCAGGAATCAGATCTATAGGCCTAGAAATCCACATTTGAAGAACAACAGGAGACCTGTGAAATGAGCTGGTTAATGTGACCTGGGTAAATTTAAGGGCTCCTGACTAGAACTGGGGATGAGACAGTAGGAGGCACCCTCAAGGGTGCTGCAAGACCAGGCTTCTGCTTAGCCCCCGTTTCCACACTCAAGCCTTTCTTTCCATCGGGGCCCTCTTCCTCCAGGACCGCTCCTCCCTGGGTCTTTATGCTGAACTGCCCAGACACACTCTCTTCAGTTGATCCCCTCCCATTCCGTATCCTAGCGCCTGACCCCTTCCTTCCTCATACTTATTAGATCTGCAGTCACTTTATTGCTCTGATTGCTTCTGCCTGCTTCTAATCTCTTGCAGACACCTGCACGAGCAAAGCCTTGGTTCCTGGCATGGTGATGGCATGTGGTGGATGCACCTTTCGGGGGCAGGGATGAGACATGGGGCCAAGTGCACTCAGCGGGGAGTCGAGGCGGGAGGACAGGGCCAGGAGTGTGGCTGCGGTGGGAGACACTGGGAGGACGCTGCACTAAAGCAGCACTTCTCAGCTTTGCTCTCAGGACACTGTTCACTCTGAAAATATATTTGAAATGCAGAGTGACACAAAGAGGAAGAGGGAGAGAGAGAGAGAGAAAGAGAGAGAGACAGAGAGAAAGAGAGAGAGAGGAATCTTCCATCTGCTGGTTCACTCCCCAAATGGCCATAACAACCAACCAGGGCTGGGCCACACCGGAGCCAGGAGCCAGGAGCTTCTTCCAGGTCTCCCACATGGGTGGCAGGTGCTCAAGCACTTGGGCCATCCTCTGCTGCTTTTTCCCAGTGCTTTAGCAGGGAGCTGGATCAGAAGCAGAGCAGGCAGGACACAAACTGGTGTTACTGGTGGCAGCTTTTACCCTTTACACCACAATGCCAGCCCCACACCTATGATTTTTTTAAAAAAATAAGATAAATAATAAACCCATTTATATCCTAATTTTTATGACAAATAACTGTGTTTCCCAAGAGAAAAAAAATCAGTGAGAAAGCGAAATTGCTTACACTTTTGCACATCCCTTCAATGCCTGGCTTATTATTAGATCGTTGGATGCCATGCATAGCTTCTGGATGGTTCTTCTGTACACCTGTGAGAGAATAAAATGGAAAAGGCAAAGATAACTTTAATATTAGTATGAAAATAGTTTGACCTTTTGTCATCTCTGAAAGGACCTTGACCTTGGAATTCCTGACCCCTCCAACAAACCCAGGCTACACTCTGAGAACCACTGGATAGTTAGATGCAAGCTTGACCAATGACTGACTGACAAATTTATATATATATATATATATACACTTTTTGAAAAATGACATCTTGTTGAATTTTTTAAAAAAAGATTTATTTATTTGAAAGACAGAGTTACAGAGATAGAGACAGAGAGAGAAAGAATCTTCCGGCCGGCGCTGCGGCTCACTAGGCTAATCCTCCGCCTTGCGGCACTGGCACACCGGGTTCTAGTCCCGGTCGGGGCGCCAGATTCTGTCCCAGTTGCCCCTCTTCCAGGCCAGCTCTCTGCTGTGGCAGGGAGTGCAGTGGAGGATGGCCCAAGTACATGGGAGACCAGGATAAGTACCTGGTTCCTGCCATCGGATCAGCGCGGTGCACCGGCTGCAGCGCGCCGGCCACGGTGGCCATTGGAGGGTGAACCAATGGCAAAAGGAAGACCTTTCTCTCTGTCTCTCTCTCTCACCGTCCACTCTGCCTGTCAAAAAAATTAAAAAAAAAAAAAATAATCTTCCATCTGCTGGTTTACTCCCCAGTTGGCTGCAATGATGGGAGCCAGGCTGATCTGAAGCCAGGATCCAGGAGCTTCTTTTGGGTCTCCTGCGTGCACGTAGAAGCCCAAGGGCTTGGGCAATCTTCCACTGCTTTCCCAGGCACAGTAGCAGGGAGCTGGATCCAAAGCAGAGCAGCCAGGACTCAAACTGGTGCCCAATGGGATGCCAACACTGTAGAAGGCAGCTTTACCCACTACGCCACAGCACTGGCCCCAGATCTATAGTTTTTGAATGGTGGGGATGAGCCTAACCCAAGAGTGAACCTCCAGGATAAAGGTGCTCTTCCTTAATGTCTGTACTTCAATTACTTTTGACATCTAACATTGATTTCAATGTATTTTTGAGCCATTTCATTTTTAAGAGCTCATTTGGAGATCTTAAAAATTAATTTAATCTTTTGTCTCTGAAGTTTAATTCTTCCACTACTGGCGTATTATCTATGGCTTCTGAGAAAAATTGCCAATCACTTGGGTAATTCGCACCTAAAATGAAGGTGCAAGGAAGCTGAAATGAGAAGCAGCCAGAATATTAGTTCCTTGGTTTTTCCCACAAAGGCTGTGGACCAAAATTCACACAACCTTCCTTTCACCACAGCTTCCATTTCCAGCACTTCTAAAAGCGCGTGATACTCGTGCTGAGGAAGCCACTTCCTTCCCAAGCTGTCTGACTACCACTGTCTCTTCCTTCATGGTCGATGGCTAAGGATGTTTATGAGTTTTAAGGGGCTGTAGAGGGGCCTAGGATTGGACTTTGAGAAAAATGGCACCTCCAGGGCTGACTATCATCCCAGTGGTATTGGTCAGTGGTCCAGCTGTCTTCAAGAGGAGGCACACACCGTCTACAACAACTTGAGAGAAGATGAAGTTCCTGAGAGTGGCTGTGTTGAGAATATCTCATTGCTGACACCTTGCCCTATCTGTACAGGACTATGGTGTTGCGAGCTTCCGCCTTTCCTCACACTTAAATGCATTCAATAGCTACAAGTGCTCCTGGAGGCCTTCGGCTTAGCTGGGACAAAACCGTTTGAAAAGTGGGTAAAGGAATTCACGTAGTACATGATGGGCCCTAGCTCTTATTCTAAACCCTCATCTCAACAGGAGGCTGTTCCCTGTGTAGGACTCTACTCCTAGAGGCCGAGTGGTCTCCAGGCCTGCCTGACGGCTGGGAAGTGCTCTGCAAGGCGGTTAGATGAGCAGCTCCGACCGTGCCGCTTGCACATCACTGCTTTCCGTCACAGGAATACGTGCCTGCTCAGAGGGATTTCATCTGGGGACGCATTCATGGTGAGGAAAGAGACTGCCATGCTGTTAAGTCAAGAAGTCTGCTTCTGTTCCCACAGGTGAGGATTTCTATCTTGCATATTTTGCCAAAGCCTTGTTAGCCCTTGTAACACAAAGCATCTGGCCACATGACAAGGGCAGCCTGCTCCCGCCTTACCTCCTGAAGGAGAGCCACCTGGTGTAATAGAAAAAGCCAAGGCAGGGACTCTGGGAATCTGCTTTTATATTGTTACTGTGTGTGGTTATCTATTGCTGCAAAGTCAACTGCCCTAAAGCACAGTGGCTCAGAATGGTTGACAGAAACTATGCTTGATAAAACTTTAGTCAAGTTTCTCTGTGCTCTCTTCTCAACTAGAATTTAACCTTTGCTCATGAGAACCACACAATTTAGGCACAAATACTTTTATGTAGCCCTCACAATGAGAGACTTGAGAAAATACCAGCCTGGTTCCTAACAGCTCAAGACCCTGCTCTTGATGTGACCCAGCCTTTCTTGAGTTTGTGCCCTGGAGAGCTCAAGGCTGCCAACAGAATTTACTGTGGGAGATTTCCTTTTCAAAAATTTTTAGTGCTTTATCATCTTTCATTTTATTTGAGAGAGACAGAGACGAAATGACAGATATCTTCCATCCACTGGTCCTCTCCCCACATGCCCATGACAGCCAGGATTGGGCAAGACTGAAGCCAGGCTCCAGAAACCCAATCTGAGTCTCCTACATGGGTGGCAGAGACCTGAGTAGTTGAGCCATCATCGGCTGCCTCCCTCCCAGGGTGCATTAGTAGGAAGCCAGAATCGAAAGTGGAGCTGGGACTCAAACCTAAGCCTCTGATATGGGACGCAGGTGTCCCCAGGGACTGTTGGTGGGAGGGCTCAGTTTTCACCACAGGGCTGCTTGAGTGGCCTTGTGATGTGGTAGTGAAGAGACAGCAAGGTAGTGGGGAGCTTCCATATCTTGTTTGACCTAGTCCTGGCAGTCTCACACCTCTGCAGCATCTCTCAGGCCATCTCTACTCATGGTGGAAAGGAACTCCAAAGGAGTGCACACACGGTGGCAGGAATCATCAGGGGTCATCTTGGAGGCTGGTTGCCATGCCTCTGCTAGTAACCTCTGCCATGACCTTGAGCCACCTTTGTCAGGGCCTTGAGCAGGTCAACCTAGGCTGGAAGTTAGGTTTGGACAGGGCTTGATCTGTGAGGTCCCTCTTAGGCCTGACTTCATCTTCAGTTAAGTGAGAGAATTGTTCAATGAAGGAAAGAGTTAATGTGCTTACAGAAGCACTTCTCACAGAGAGTAACTCATCTGCCAGGCTCTGGCCCAATTCCTAGAACTGGGCTGCCTGTTTTGTGGGGGAGGGGGTTGAAGCAGCTGCCCGGGGTTCCCATCATTTCTCCTCTCACTTCCGAGGTCAGGGAAATGGGAGGGCACAAGAACAGGTGGCTCTTGACTAGCTGGCTTGGATCAGCCCTGATACAAAGACACTAAGGATTTGGAAACGAGAATGTGAGAGGGGGAATTGGCTGGCTGCCTTTGGAAAGAGCTGGTCCTAGTTTTGCTCCTTTTAGGAGTTTTGCACCTGATTAATGATTCTGTTCAAGATGGATTAAGCTGCTGGAACCTTTCTCCATTTAGCACTGCCAACTCCTTCTTACTAACACTTTTTTTTTTTCCTAGTACCAGTCTTCCCATCCCCCGACTTGTTCTTGGGGCAAACCAAAGGCCTAGGATGAATTGCATTTTCCCTGGGAAAGGCACAAGAGACTGCACAGTGGCCCCAGGGCCTCTTCCTGGAGGTCCGAGACCAAGGTGAGAGTACAAGGGAGAGGAGCTATGAATCAACAGCTTCCCCCAGATCCCCTGACTCCAAGCTCCCGTATCTTCCTCAGGAAGTTTCATTCTGAACAAATCTCCCTTTCAAGGGACAGCTCCTGGCTTTATTCTATCTTCCCTAGAAATGAGCAGAGAGAAGGCAGGGAGTAAAAACCAAACCAAGAAGTTGAGAAGGAATTGCTTTTGTTATTCAAGATGTTAAAACAATTTTTTTTTTAATTCCCACACCCGACATCCCCTCAGAGGTTGAATTCCACTTCCCCATTCCATGCACACTCTTATACAGTGAATGGCAAAGCCTCGCAATCATGGCCTCATAATTGGGACCAGTAGGGCAATGAATCCTAAGTCTCTTTCCCATTCTTCTCTTTCCTGCAGGAACACACTGCTAATAATTGGTGATCAGTTATTTGAAGAGTTGCTCTTCCTGTTTGCTCTGGATTGGATCTCATTGTTGTGGGGGATGAGGGAGCTGGCAAAAGGTAAAGGTGGCTGCGTTCACCTTCGCCTCAGTCCTGCCCCGGCGCTTCTTGTTGACTCCGCTTTGCCTCTTGGCTCTGCCTGTCTCCCCTCTCCCTGCTGTGTCTCCCCCACCTCATTCCAAGTTGTCCTTTATTCAGCTGGGATCCAAGGATCGCCCTCAGAGAAAGCAGATCATTGCCGGCTCCTCCGACTCGGGGGTGCCAAGGCCTCGGCGGCAGGCCGAGGAGCGCCGGCACAATGGCCCTTTATGCCTCGCTGTGGGCTCTGTGCTGGCCCCAGCTGCCCCCATGCTTTGGTGTTCCTTACTCTTTTCTTCAGGCTTCTTTTTCCAGCTGACTTAGTTATTACAGTACATGAACCTGGGAGGCAGGGTCTTGGAGGCTGGGGCTGGCACACAGAATCTGAGAGTGAGTGTGGCTCCTGGGCCCTGCCATGACATCACCAGGAGGTGATGGGTCACATTTCTACTTCCTGGACTCGTTTTTGCTTTCATGGTAGGGGACAGAGGCAGGGCCTCTCTTGTGATAACTGGCTTCCCTGTCAGGGTCCTGGACCCTGCCAGCCTATTACCCCTCTAAAAACAGAACTGAGTATTCAGTGGGCGATGGAGAAGGCCCTCTCTTCCCAACTCCAGTTTAGGTACAAAGTGTAATAAAGGCAAGAGGTCGATGTTGCAGTAGCTCAAAGTGGAGCTGCCAAAGCAGCTGATGGCTCAAGCATTTGGGTCTGTGTTGCCCACTTGGGACACCTGGATTGAGTTGTAAGCTTCTGGCATTGGCCTAGCCCAGTAGTGATCCAGTAGCTGGAGGATCTCTCTCTCTGTCTCAATAATAATAATAATAATAATAATAATAATGAAGTAGCACTGCCAAGATCAGGGGCTCAAGGGGACTCTGAATGAGAGTGCCTTGAAGCTAGTGCAGCAGCCCGCCCGGCTGGCCCTGGCTCCGCGAAGGCCCCTTTCAGCTTGCAGATTTGACTTCTTTCATTCTTGTTTATAAGGGGTTACTAGAACTTGCAAGAACTACAAAACTGATGTTGACACAAAACATCTGCTTTAAATTTTAAAAATATATGTTTAAATTAAGCCATTTAAATTTGTAATAAGATAACTAGAGTTTCATTTTTTGAAGTCCTAGATTTCATGGGGACAATGCCAAAGTTACAGTGGAGAACAAAGCCCAACCAGAACCAGGAAGACAAAATTCACTGCTACCTTGCTTTCCCCCCTCATTGACATGCCCCGGAGACAAGTGACTATTTGCAAGGTATACCGCATGAGGACCAGGGACAGAGGACCACTTTTTATGGCAGCCAACAACTTGTAAAGGGGGTGGAAGGTAACTGCAAGCACATTTCAGGTGTGATGCTATTAGGAAAGTTCACCCAGAATGTTGGAAAAGATTGAGGAAAAAAACCCACCGTCAACGACACCGTCTCTATGACCAAAACGGAGACTTGAGGAGTGGGTATCACAGTGCAGCCGTTAAGAGACCCCTGGGACACTCACATCCTATATTGGAGTGCCTGGAGTCAAGTCCTGCCCCATTTCCACCCCAGCTTCCTGTTAATGTGCACCCTGGGAGGCAGCAGACGCTGGCCCAAGTAAGTGCATGGGTTCCTCCCACGCATGTGGGTGACCTGGATGGAGTTTTGTGCTCCTGGCTTCTGCCTGGCCCAACCTTGGCTGTTGCAGGTATTTGTGAAATAAATTAGTGAAGGAAAAAAAAATCTCTTTTCCTATCTCACTTTCTCTGTCACTATACATTTCAAATAAATAAAAGTAAATAATTTTTTAAAAACTGTATTTTAGAAACTTTAAGGAAAAAAGGAGCTTTGAATCCAGATTTAGGAGCTAGCACTTGCTGGGATGCCTGGGTAGCAATAGGTGGGGTGCGTGCTGCTAGACGCCTGTATCATACTGCATATTAAAATACTTAAATATGCCCCTGTCTCTATCAGTCACTGAATAGATGCTGGTTCATCTCCCTGCAACCCTCAAAATTTGTCTGCGCTGGGCCCTCTCTCGGAACCTCCTGGGACTTCTTAAGAGCCACTGCTGGAGGAGCAGGTCTGCCAGGGCTGGGGTCCCAGGCCCGCTGCAGTGTGACAGCTAGTATCCGTTGTTAAACATTTTGAATGTTATCCCTGGTTATACCAACGCCTATAATATGTGTTGGCAGAGATATCTGGAAGGAGCTTGTCTGTGGCAATGCTGAAGTTCTGATTCTTGAATCTGAGAGTGAGTTCTGGGACATGGCAGCGGCTGCCGGGGGCTGAGGGTGGGTGTGGGGAGGGGGCTGTGGCATTAAACCCGTTCCTAGACATCGAAATTTGATTTATTAACACTGGCAACAGTCACGGGCCATCCTGCCAACAAAGTTTCTGAAATTGAAATCGCATGAAACTTTCTTAGTTCCTGCTAGTGCCACATACGCCCTTTCCTTTCTAAAGCAGCAAATTCACTTAAAAATAATTAAGAAAAGATTGATGGGATTTTGGAATTGTAATGAAAAATATGATCTCATTAGTAAGTCATGAGTCAGGGCCAAGAACTCTGTCAGATGTATGCACTTCTGCATAATTAGAAGAAGCTGATGCAAGGAGAGCTAATAATGGCATGGATTAAAAAATTAAAATAGTTTCCCTTTATACTTTTTTGGCTGTGCTGAAATTGTTCCTTTTGCAAAGACTCAGAAAGAGATCTCTTTCAAAAGAAGCCCCTCGGAAGTAACTGAGTTAGTGAAAAGGAAAATGGTGGTAAAAAGAATAGAAAGAACCAAATAAAAGATATTGCCCTGCTGAATCCATTGTGAATTCACATGTAGGTCACCAGACCCATGTGGGCAATGTTCTCACCCACGCACCTTCAACACAACACAACACACACATACACACACACACCCCAGCACATTCTGAACAGAGCTGCTAGATTAATCATGGAAATTTCATATAATCTCTGGTTTGAGCCATAGAGTAAATAAAAGAATTGCCCTTTAGAGGGGGCACACCAGCTTTTAAAAGGCAAAAATGAGTTTGGAGTGAGCCAAACTGATGGTCACCTCCTCTCTGCCACTTCCAGCTGAGTAACCCAGCACTTTCCTAATTACCCGAGGTCTGGAGTTACTCATTTGTACAATGGGGAAAGGATATCGACCTTCCAGGCTTATTGCAGGAACAAAATGAAACAACATTTAGGGAGCAGGCCTTCATGACCAATTATTTATCTTTTCCCTTGTCCTTAGGAACCTGAGTTTGTTGACAACTGAAACTAGAACAACTTCCCCTTCCTCGGTTCAAAGGAGCAAACACGTGGAGAATCCGCCACGTCCACGATGCAGCGGAGAGTACAGAGACGAGCAGGTGCGTCTTCTAAGGCATACTCTTATGGAGGGCCAAAGGGAGGACCCAGTGTGCTCCACTTATCCACAAGACAGAATGAGCTGGATACCACAAGGGGAGGCCACAAACACTATTTGGAAGTTGCCAGAGAGGCTGAGTGCAGGAAGATGGGTGAGGCACAGATGCTCCGCTGATTGGCACGATGAAGCTCCCTGGTGAAAGACTGAAATATTTACGCCCTGAGCCCCAGCTGCCTTCTGCTGCCCTGGCTCCCTCTAGAACCCTCAGTCCAGCAACAAAGGCACCTATCACGGCGGAGACCAAAGGCCTCCTCTAGTTACAGCCTATACGTGGCAGAGGTTAGATACTTTTTCTTTCTTTCTTTTTTTTTTTTTTGTTTGTTTAAGATTTACTTATTTATTTGAAAGGTAGAGTCACAGAGAGTGAGAGGCAGAGACAGAAAGATCTTCCCTCTGCTGGTTCACTCTTCCAAATGGCTGCAAGTGCCAGGGCTGAGCCAGGTCAAAGCCAGGGGCCTGGAAACTCATTCAGGTCTCCCACGTGGTTGGCAGGGGCCAAAGCATATGGGTCATGTTCCATTGACTGCCCAGGTGCACTATCAGGGAGCTGGATTGGAAGTGGAGCAGCTGGGACTCAAACCAGTGCCCACATGGGATGCCGGCATTACAAACTGTGCCACACTTGAAGCACGCCTCAAGGTGAAATATTTCCGATTTAACTCCCTGGGTGTGTGTGTCAGGGATGTGGGGCTTCATAATCTTGCTGAGATAGGAAGAGAACATAACAAGAAGCATGGGCAGGAGATAGAGTGGGAAACAGAATGAGAGAGAAAAGCGGGGGGTGGGGGCAGCACTGTGGCATAGCAGTTAAAGCCTCCACCTGCGGTGCTAGCATCCCATATGGGCACTGGTTCGAGACCTAGTTGCTCCACTTCCCATCTGGCTCTCTGATAGTGTGTCTGGAAAAGCAGTAGAAGATGACCCAAGTCCCTGGGCCCTTGCACCTGCATGAGAGACCCAGAAGAAGCTCCTGGCTCCTGGCTTTGGATCGACACAGCTCTGGCCATTGCGGCCATTTGGGCAGTGAACCAGTGGATGGAAAACTCTTTCTGCTTCTGCCTCTCTCTAACTCTGTGTTTCAAATAAATAAATAAATTTTAGAAAGAGAGTGTGCATTCTGGGGAGAAGGAACAGCATGAGCAACAGTATGAACAAAAATAAAATAAGAAATGTATTTATAAAGAGTGAGTAGGAAGGGATATATAAAAATATTATCTGCATGGTGTAGAAGGAAGGTCTTGACCTTAAAGTAAGGAGACTTAACTTTATGTATTTTCATTTTATTTGAAAGGCAGAGAGACACAGAGAGAGATCTTACATCTACTGGTTCTCTCCTAATGCCTGCAATAGTCAGTACTGGGCCAGGTAAAAACCAGGGGCCTAGAACTTGATCCACATGTCCCAAATGGGTAGCAGGGACCCTCGGACTTGAGTGTCACCTAGTGCCTCCCAGGGTGCGCATCAGCAGGAAGCTGGAGAGGAAGCAGGACCTGTACTTGAACCAGGCGCTCCAATAGGGGATGCAGCTTCCTAAGCAGTGTCTTAACCGCCGTGCCAAACGCCCATCACCAGATTTGACTCTCTTGAGTTGGGAGTCACTGAAGACCGGGGCAGGATGATGGGAAATTAATTTTGTGTAGCACATAAGAAGTGACATGGAAGCAGGAAAAAACAGCAGAATCTGTAGTCCAAGAAAGAAACCATGAAGGCCTGAATCGGGATAATGGTAACGCCAGTAAAAAGGTGAAAGCGTTATAAAAGATATTCCTGAAATACACACTGCAGACCCTGACAGTCGACTGAAACATATGGGTCCTCACCAGCTTCCCTGAGTCAGAATCTGGCCCTGATGACACTTGTCAAGACAAAACCCGAGGGGCTGGCGCTGTGGCGCAATGGGTTAACGCCCTGGCCTGAAGCGCCAGCATCCCATATGGGCGCTGGTTCGAGACCCGGCTGCTCCTCTTCCAATCCAGCTCTCTGCTGTGGCCTGGGAAAGCAGCAGAAGATGGCCCAAGTCCTTGGGCCCCTGAACCCACGTGGGAGACCCAGAAGAAGCTCCTGGCTCCTGGCTTTGCAAGATCGGCGCAGCTCCGGCCATTGCGGCCATCTGGGGGAGTGAACCATCGGATGGAAGACCTCTCTCTCTCTCTCTCTCTCTGCCTCTCCTCTCTCTGTGTAACTCTGACTTTTGAATAAATAAATCTTTAAAAAAAAAAAAAGACAAAACCCAAAAGAGCCTGAACCTTCCAGGAACCTAGTGTTAGGCCGGGTAATTACACTATGCTTCCCATCTGCCCTCTCTGGTTCCCGGATGTAAGCTCCGCAGCCCATTCTCATTCTTCTACAGGTGTGTGCTTCCCCTCCCTCGGTGCCTCTGTGCACCACCACCCCTCTCTTTGGTGCCTTTTAGCTAACATTTAACTGAAATCCGCTTTGTGCCAGGCACTGTAGCAGGTGCTAATGAGACACTCCTTGCAATGCTGTGTTGAGTGGAGGTGGTTTGTTCCAGTAAACTCCAAGTAACAAGGATTTGAGACCAATATTCTCTTGGTTCTTTGTTACCCACAGCTTTTTCAAATCATTACACATCTTTCTTCCATGAAACTCCCCTTGCTTTTTGAGGGATTTGCCTTTGGTTTTGTTTTTCTCTATCTTCCTCTATGCTACAGTCCCAAAGCCTGGTCCTGCTTCCATACTTACAGAAGGCTGTGCCCATCTGAGTAATTCTCATGAAATCCTAGCATAAGGATCCAGCCCAGGGTTTCCAGCCCTCACATCCTTTCTTGTCGCTCCCCCTCTTCGTGGAGGAACGACACAGGACCCTGCCTAGGCTTCATATCCGAGTCACGGCACCATTATGTCACTCCCCCTCTTCACGGAGGAACGACACAGGGCCCTGCGCTGTTTTTTTGTCTGCTGCTGGTTCTTCCCGGGTTGGCTACCGACCCTTCCACCTCCGTGGAAGGGCAGTTCCCCCTGCCACTTTCCCCACTTCCGCGGGGGAGCGGCACACCGCCGGCCGGCTCTCTCGGGGGCTGCTCAGATGTTATCCGGATGTTCCTGGTGCATGTTGTCTCTCTCCTCCTTTATAGTCCTCTTCCGCCAATCCCAACTCTGCTACCCACACGTCGAGTACGCTGCTCTCCTCCAATCAGGAGCAGATCCTACAGTTTATTGGTTGAACTGGAGGCAGCTGCGTAGAAGTTGTTACTCCCTTCTCAGCACCATATTGTGGGAGAGCAGATGCATAGAATAAGTCTTAATTCCAGTAACAGTCTAGTCCGAGTTGCTCCCCACACTTTCTCTTTCAGCTACCTGTTCTGATAGTTCAGCTAAACTTTGTCATTGTTGGAACTAGGAATCCTTATTAGAAATACCACTTGCAGAACAGGGTGTTTTGTTTTGTTTTGTTTTGTTTTTTAATTGTATTTATTTGACAGACAGAGGAGAGACAGAGAAAAAGGGAGATCTTCCATCTACTGGTTCACCCACAAAATGTCCACACTACCAGAGCAGGGCCAGGCTGAAGCCAGGAGCTAGGAGCTTCTGCCAGATCTCCCACGTGGGTGCAGGGGCCCCAGAACTTGGGCCATCTGCTGCTTTTTCAGATGCATTAGCAGGGAGCTGAATAGGAAGTGGAGCAGCCGGGACTTGAACCAATGCCCATATGCGATGCCGGTACTTCACTACAGTGCTGGCCCTCAGAGCAGGAGTTATAGCACAACGGATTAAGTCACTGCTTGTAACACTGCCAGTTCAAGTCCAGGCAGCTGTTTCCTATTCGGCTCCCTGCTAATGTGCTTGGGAAAGCAGCAGAAGATGACTCAAACTGCCACCTATGTGGAAGAATAGGATGGTGTTCCAGGCTGCTGGCTTTGGCTTGGTCCAAACCTGTTAAAAAAAAAAAAAAAAAAAAAAAAAAAGGAAAAAGGAAGAAGGGAAAGAAAGAGAGAGAGAGAAGAAAGAAGAAAGAGAGAGAGAAAAGAAAGAAAGAGAGAAAAGAAAGAAAGAAAGAAAGAAAGAAAGAAAGAAAGAGACCATTTTCAAACACCTACTCACATCAGGCACCACTATCACTAGTTCCAGAGCAATGCTGAATAGAAGTGGTAATAATGAGCATCTTTCCTCATTCCTGACTTCTGAGGGAAATTTTCAATATTTCTCTGTTAAGTATATGTGTATCCACATAGTTTTTGTGCTGGTTCGCTTCCCAATGCCCCCAGTAGCCAGGTCTGGGCGAGGCCAAAGCCAGGAACCAGGCATTCCATCCTGTTCTCCCACATGGGTGGCAGAGGCCTGAGTGATTGAGCCATCTTCTCTGGCTTCCCAGACACAGGAAACTGGATCAGAAGCAGAGCGGCCAGGACTTGAATTAGTGCTCTGATACAGTATGATAGCATTGCAAGTGGCAGCTTGGCCTTCCGTGTGACAAGGCGTCTCCTTGAATAGTTAATTTTATCAAACACTTTAATGCATCTATTAAAATAATATAATTTTCTCTTTAATTTTGTTAAATGCTGAATTACACTGGTTTTTTGGTAAACTTATTTAACATTCATAGTACACATTCATATTGGTTGTGATGCATTAGATGTTTTACACATTTTTAGAACTAGTTTGGCAAAATCTTATTTGGCATTTTTACATGTATGTTTATGAATTATACTGGCATATACTCTAATTTTTCCATGTAATATCCTTGACAAGTTTTGGCACAGTTATGATAGTCTCATATAATAAGTAGAGGAATGTATTCTTTTTCACTTCTCTGGGAGGATTTATGTGAAATTGATTTTATTTCTTCCCTTCATGTTAGAATTCACAGGAAAAGCCAACTAAGCTTGGCCCGTCCTTTGAGGGAGAGATTAAAATAAAGATTCCGCTTCTTCAAAGTTATAAGACTATTCAGGTGTTCTGTTGTTTGTGTGTATATGTGTCAGGTTTTTCTTTTTTTTTAATCAAAATATTCAAACCTTTCATGTACAATTATTTAAAATATACTCCCATCTTTTAAATGTCTGCAAGATCTGTAATGATGTCTCCATTTTCATTCCAAATATGTTTTCCCGGTGCCTCCTCCCTCTTTTTTTTCTGAAGCAGTCTCATCACAGATGGATCAATCTAACAAAGTTTTTAAAGAATCAATTTCAGGCTTTCTTGCAATTTCTGGCTTTGTTGATCTTCTCTATTTTATGTTTGTTTTGTATTTCATTACTGTATGCTCTTATCTGTCTTATTTTCTTCCTCCTACTTTCATTTAATGTTTTCTGCTATTTGAGTTCTAACTTTTAACTTTACAAAGACTTATTTATTTATTTACTTGTGAGGCAGAGAGAGACAGACACACTGAGAGAAAAACCTCCTATTACTTGTTCCCTCCCTAAATGCCCACAACAACCCAGGCTAGGCTGAAGCTGAAGCCAAGAGTTGGAAACTCAATCCAGGTCTCTCACATGGATGGCTGGACCTCAATTACTGGAGCCATCATTGGTGCCTCCCAGAGTCTGCAATAGCAGGAAGCTGGAATCAGGAGTAGATACTGAGCTGAGACACTCCCCGGGGGCCTTTTACGGCTAAATGCCTGCCCTGCCAATCTGTGAATTTGAATCGAAGCACTCACCACAACTTATCATAGTTTCCTATCTTTAGAAAATGATCTTCCATCATTATAGGCAATTCTCCAATCTTCGAATTCCTGTGAAAGCATAAGTAATGTACATTTTGTCATTGGACTAACTGTATCTACACACCATAGAAGGTGTTCAGTGAGCCTTTATTGTATGAGTAAAACAAATGAAGGCTGGGAAGTTTTAGCTTTTTGTCCTTTTTTTTTTTCTCAAAGATTTATGTATTTATTTGAAAGTCAGAGTTACACAGAGAGAAGGAGAGACTAAAAGAGAGAGAGAGAGAGAGAGAGAGAGAGGTCTTCCATCCCCTGGTTCACTCCTCAGATGGCCGAAACGGCCAGAGCTGTGCTGATCCAAAGCCAGGAGCTTCCTCTGGGTCTCCCATGTGGGCGCAGGGGCCCAGGGACTTGGGCCATCTTCTACTTTTTTCCCAGGCCATAGTAGAGAGCTGGAGTAGAGGTGGAGCAGCCGGGACTCAAACCGGTGCCCACATGAGATGCCAGCACTTCAGGTGATGGCTTTACCCACTATGTCACAGTGTCAGCCCCTCACCTTTGACTTTTATGTACAGAGCTTCAAATCCATTCATGGCTCTTGACTCTTTCTCACCTTGTGCTCCCTGGGCCTGCTCTTACTACTGTACTTAGGCTTCAGGGAGTTCTTTGCTGTGGGACTGCTCACTGCAGGTGATGCTACCAGACACCTCACTCCTACTCTGCAAGACAGTAAAGGTCTGATCCTATTTTTCAGTCCGCATAATTTCCAATTCTAAATGCCACTGTGTTGTTGCCTTGGATCATAATGCTGCTGGCTGAGGCTTTAGATTGTATCTGACATGGCAAGGAGATCAGAGGGAACATCTAGGTGGGCCTGGGATGTGCTTCAGAATCATCCTTTTTTTGAATTAGTGTTTCTCTTTAGTTTCCCACTGTAGCCTGCTTTGTTGACACATGCCAATGGCCTGTTTGTGCCACTCACAGGTTAACACTCATATTTCTGCACTCAACCTTGTTCTTATGACTTCATGGACTTTTAAGCCATCATTGCCTGACTTGAACTTCAACCTTGGCTCTCTTTTGGCCACAGCCTTCTGGGTTTGGCCAGATCCCAGGATCTCCTTGTTAGAGACACACCTCACCTTCCTATTGTTCATCTTGGTGAGCTGCAGCAGCCCTAGTTGACAGCACTGAAGATTCCAAATAAATCCACTCACCAGCACTGTCGTGTTGAACTTCGGTGTGATTTACGGTACCATGTTCAACTGCTGAGAGACTAGGACAGAGTCATCTGGACGAAGTCCTAGCAATCAGAGCAAAACTTAGCATTCTGGATTTTTGGTTATTTTTTCTTTTCTTCATTTCTTTAAAATCTTGGAATCTAAATTTCTCTAATCATAAGCTTGGGAGTTGCCTTACCTCAATGGTGATGGGGATAGCCAGTAATAATACATGCATAGCAAGCTGGAGCTTGGGAAGTATTCAAGATAAAACAGTACAATTTCTCATTTTGTAGTGGAAGAAACTGAGACCTTAGAGAAGCCAAATAAACTTGCCTATTGCCATTTGCTTTATGCCTGCTGGATGAATGATTGGGTTTATGGGTCACACTCAGAACAAGACACTTGATTGTTTTTAGCTTAAGCACTTATGATTTAAATGTTATTGGGTTCTGGCAGAAGGAAGCAAAACATGAGAACCACTTAGATGAGTAAACAAGTTGTTTTATTTACTTGTCTTCCCTGTGACTTTTATTTGTTTATTCAAACTAAGCTGCCTTGGATTCAGATTAATTCTTATTTATTTGCTAATAATAATGGCTTACATTTACAAATGCTTTCCTTGGCTGAGCACTACTCCAAGCACTTTATAGCACAGGACAACCTAAAAAGTAGATACCTTATTTCTCCAATTTTGCAAATGACATTGAGGCATGATCACATTAAGTATTTTGCCTAAAGTCGTACAGCTAGGTAGTGCCCCAGCTAGACCATCTGGCTCCAGAGCCTGAGTCCCAGTCTTGGCTACCAACTATTCTCTCTCTTCCTTCTGTCTTAACTGAAAACCCTGAGTCATGGAAACCAACTCAGGAGTCGTTTGTCTCTTGGAAGAGCCCTGAAAATGTTAGGATTTCTCCTTTTTGGTAACACTGAGGCACAGCAGGTTATGCCACCATCTGCAGTGCCAGCATCCCAGCATGGGTGCTAGTTCGAGTTCCAGATGCTCCACTTCTGATCCAGCTCCCTGCTAATGCACCTGGGAAAGCAGAAGATGGCCCAAGTCCTTGGGCCCCTGCACCCACGTGGGAGACCCAGAAGAAGCTCCTGGCTCCTGGCTTCAGCCTGGCTCAGTCCTGGCTGCTGCAGCCATTTGGGGAGTGAACCAATGGATGGAAGACTTCTCTGTCTCCTTCTCCCTCTCTGTAACTCTGCCTCTCATAAATAGTAATTTGAATCCAAAAGATAAGCAGTCTCCATAGGCATAAACTCAGTATCTTGTATCTATTGATTATTCTTTAATATTCATTAATTGATTGGCTTTTGCTTTTTAAAGATTATTTTATCTATTTGAAAGGCAGAGTTACATAACAGAGAGAAGAAGAATAGACAGACACAGATCTTCCATCTGCTGGTTCACGTCCCAAATGGCCATAATGGCCAGGGCTCGGCCAGACCTAGCCAGGAGCCAGCATTTTCGTCCGGGTCTCCCATGTGGGTGTAGAGACCCAAGGACTTTGGCCACCTTTTGCTATATTCCTAGGCTCATTAGCAGAGAGCTGGATCATAAGTGGAGTGGCTGGGACTTCAACTAATGCGCTTATGGGATGCCAGCATTACATTCAGTGGCATAACCGTTACACAATGCAAGCCCAATTGATTGGTTTAATCAATCCATGATTGGCCCAAATGATTAGAAAACCGCCACAGACGTAACCTGAACATATCCTTAGAAAAATTCCAAAGTTGGTGATATATGTCTTTTTTTTTTTAATGAAATGCCATGTTAACAGCTTCTTATTTCTACTTTATGTGACCCCACCTCTCTAATCCAGGCACCCTTTGACATTTTAGTCAGTTTTCAAAAGGTCTTATTCTTAGCTTGCCCTCAAGGTTGGAAAACATGATGAGTGGATTCAACTTTAAGGCTGAAGAGCATTCAAGACGCCAGTCAATAATGTATCCTAGATAGGAGGTGGGAATTTAGAATGCGTCTTTCCCTAATGTAGCAAAGTAAAGACAGAAAGAAATAGTGACTACAACTACAATAGCCCCTATGTGTGGAGCCAGACACTGATAATTATATTGCAGGCGCTGCTGTATCTGTTATGTTTACAAAATCTCTATGAGATAGATATTATATTGAGCCTGTTTTTTGGGTTAGGAAAGAAAGATCGATCGGCATGGCTTGCCTGTAGCTCTGTATCTAACAGATGGTGAAGCTGGAACTCTTATCATCCCTGCTTACAGCTTGTTCTCTTGAATATTACTCCAAACTCCTAACTTTTCAGTTTGCTATTTTCTGAACTGGAAGGCAGAGTCAAATTTTAATCTGAATTATTAAGATCTTACTTAGAATTTCGTAACTGGAGAAAATATTTCCGGACATAAGGACCAAAATGTTGCTCCTAAAATTACACTACATGATATCTTATTTATTTGGACTTGGCAACTGCAAAAGTAAGAAAACTGGAAAAGGTACGATGGGGAGAGTCCCTCCGGCTTTCTGGAGACCAATCTAATACTGCAGCGAGCAGACCAATTATCCCTCTCCAGTTTTTACCCGGACAAGACCAGAAGTTTGTCAAAGATCATTCCTCCTTCTGCTAGCAAAACAAACCTCCAACCACTCCCTAGAGAATAAGTCAATTTCAGAAGGGAAAAGATACAAGCTCTTTTGAGCTTTCAAAGACCTTAATAGGGAGCCAAATAAATAAATAAATAACTGAGTTCCATAAAATGAAGGCAAAAAATTCCCTGGATAATCTGATCGTTAAAATGATTGTATTAGTTAAAAATCCCTCAGACATTTGAACATTTCCATTCTTGGAACTCACACTATTAAATTTGGTATAACTGTTAGTATTTGAGTTACAGATTAACAATGGTACATTGGTTGTTGGCTTAAAAAAGCTGCTTTATAAATATTACAGTATTGGTATGTAGTTTACTGTAACTCAAGCTGATGGAATTACTGCCAGAGAGTTAGGCATCAACTTAGAAGAGTAAAAATAAGTCTTCTTTATGACTAATTCCGTGTGTGACCTTAAGAAAACCACTCAATTCTCTGTATGTCTCAGTTCCTTCAACTGTAGCATAGGGCCTGAAATACATGACTCCTAAGAATTTCTTCTAGCTAGGAGAGTCTCTAATATTAACATTTATATTTATTTGTTAAATTACCTATCTGGGGTACTCTCATTCCGTATCAGAGCGCCTGGATTAGATTTCCAATTCCTGCACCTTGTGTCCCTGCCACCTCTGTGGAGACCTGGATGGAGTGCCTGCCTCCTGGCTTTGGTTGGCCCAGCCCTGGCTGTTTTAGGCATTTGAGAAGTGAAGCCGCAGTGCACTCTCTTTATCTGCATATCTCTCTCTGCTTCCCTTGTTCTCTCTCTCTCTCTCTCTTGTTCTTGCACTCTTTCTCTGCCTTAAAAAAAAAGTACTTGACATTAAATTGTGTTTAATAAATGTTAACTAATATTTAACCTTCAAAAAATTATCCATCCATTCAGCACTAATTAATCCTTCCCTTCAAGGAGCTTAAGCTTCTGTGGAACTAAGTCTATCCAAATAGATCTGATTTCTGGGCACAGTAACCTTTGTGTGTGATTTGAAGGGGTAGTAAGACAGCATCTGTAAAAGATATCTCCTCAATTTTGCATTTACTATGACCATGCTACTGAACTCTGGTTTCTTACAGTATCTCCTGATGTGTGGTCTTGAGAGGTTCATTTCTTTATTTGACAAATGTTCACTGAGTGTCTCCTGGATACCTGGCTAGGTACTGACTTTACCAAAGAATCCACAATCAAGTTAAGCTTGAGAAATATTGGAACAAACAGAGCTGAGACTTCTTCCACTCATTATATAGCATAACTCATGGCCTTCTGAGTTTCTCACCATGGAGTCCATATCTAGGAGGAGATGCTCATAGGACCAGGGTCCTGCAAAACATACTTTGAGTTAAAACACTCAAAGTCCTTCCCAGATTCCAAGCATTTCTGGAGGTAGGGAGTGTAAAATAAAAGGGAAAGCTATTCACTCATGTATTGTTCGGTATCTTAATTAGGACTAGGCTATTGCTGCTCCATCCAAACACTCTTCCCAGACACTTGATTTAAGGAGTCTTTTCCCTGAGATGGCATTCATTTCAGGATAGAATTAGAATATTAGATTAACTAAAGTTAATTATTAAGGCCTTAGAAGAATGGGGCTGGAGCTGACCCTAACCAGTGGTACCATCTGATTTATTAGCAGTGAGGCTATTATTTCTGTGTGGGTAATGTCTCTGTCCCGTCTGCTGGAAAAGATTGGAGCAAAATACACTAATTAGGTGAAGTGGAAATTACAGGAATTTGTAAATGGAACTGATGAAAATAAAAACCAATGTGAATCAAATGCTAACTATTTTCAACTGGCAAGATGGCCATCTGGGGGTATGAGTGACATGAAGACAGATCAGCGAATGAGGAGGAGGACAACGCCAAGCCTGGAGGCCACGCAGGGAGTGTGGACTTTTGCAAGAGCTTGCTTTCTGGGAGTGTTTCTGATTAGTGAAGAAATGTTTTGGGTTTGTATCCTCTTGTTTACCAGATGAAGGGTTGCCCTGGAGGTCTGGGGCTCTGGGTCACAGTAATGATTGCGGTTGAGAGGATGACAATTTACATGTGTGTTGGTGCTCCCAGAGGACTCAGGGCAGGGGAGGAGAGTGCCCGCCTCCTCCTAGCCTAACGTTAGAGAAGCAGATGAGAATGAAGGGAAGAGAAACTCACTGAATGGGACAGGGAGGGCTTTTTGGTGATGGGAGGTGAGGGAGGATGGTAAGGCCAATGGCTTCTAAGAATTTCTTCTCCTACAGACTCCTTTGAAGACTTGTCTTCCACTGCCTCAACTGCCTCATTTGTGGGTTCCAATCCCACAGCCCCATTTCTTAGATCATGGGGAAAGCTCTGTCAAAAGCTCCTCCCTGGGTTTGATGTAAGGTAATTCATTCCCCGACATGGTATCCATGTTCAGGACTGATACATGCAATAGCAAGCTCTGGCTATCACAACATAGACCCTGGAGAACCCAGGGGGGCTGTGGTACAACTGGACTCCACCTAGAAATCTCACATGTGTGAGGTTTGGCAATGACTCTATTTACCTTTAGGTTATCCTAACTCTAGATAGGTGCAGAATACTATCTGAGACCTGGGATGCATCCACACTGACTTAGAATGTCGACTATGTGCTCTGACAGAGAATGTAATCACTTAATCACTGCAGCTTATCTTCCTGAATATTTCTGGAAATAAGTGAGTTGGCTCCTTAATTTAAAGGCAAATACTGAAATCAGCTCAGTTTTGTGGGGAGCAACCCGGACTAGACTGAGTTACTGGAATTAAGACTTATTCTATGCATCTGCTCTCCCACAATATGGCGCTGGGAGAGGAGTAAACAGCTTCTACCCAGCTGCCTCCAGTTCAACCAATAAACTGTAGGACTTGCTCCTGATTGGAGGAGAGCAGCGTACTCGGCGTGTGGGCAGCCGAGTTAGGATTGGCGGAGGAGGACTATAAAGGAGGAGAGAGACGGCATGCACCAGGAACATCTAAGGGGAACATCTAAGGGGAACACCTGTGCAGCCCCCGAGAGAGCCGGCCGGCGGTGTGCCGCTCCCCTGCGGAAGTGGGGAAAGCGGCCAGGGGGAACCGCCCTTCCACGGAGGTGGAAGGGACAGTAGCCAACCCGGGAAGAACCAGCAGCAAACCCGGGGAGGGCCGAGCAGACGAAAGAACAGCGCAGGGTCCTGTGTCGTTCCTCCACGAAGAGGGGGAGCGACAAGTTTCAACAGTGGTAGGAAGGGAGCTTTTTAGAATAAAAGGGAGGAAAAACTTGCCTTGTGGAGACAAGAGCGCAGGGCCGCTGTGACCAAATCCAAATGACTAGAAGTAGAACCAGGGCTCCCCTCTTCTGTCTTGGACACCCCACTGCCTCAAGCATTCCAGCCAGTCTGTTAGTCTGCTGGAAAGAAGAGACAGAGACTTATAGGGCTGATGATGCTTGTGGTCAGCAATTGAGAGCCAGAAATATCAGCATAGCTCGCATTCAGAAGAAAATAGGTCTGAAACAATGAAGAGATGTTATGTTCATCTGAGGCAGGCTTCTACCGATGTAGTCATTTTTGTTCCACGTGGGCAGCCCTACAGGGAGGCATCTATGACAGGAGAAATCACCACCTCCCAGGTAGCTTGGATTGGGCGTTAAAAGAGCTCTTCTTAGATTCCGTCCAAATTCACTTCCTGGTAACTTTCACCTTTTGGAATAATAAGAGCAACTGTACTGCTTCTTTGTCCCACACTATTGCCTTTTAATAATGGAAGACAGTCACTGTCCTGGCCAGCATTCTCCTAGGGAATTCTGGAGAAGAAAATAGTAAGCACCGTTTGGGTCAACAAGATCAGCCCCTGCGTCTTGAGGCAATGCTTCCGATCACAGCCTTCAACGGACACTGAGAATCAACTTTAGGGATTATACTAGGCCGAACAGTGTTGTGGAAAAGACTTGCCTCTCTATTCTCATCAAACTTCTCGAAGATCTTATCATGAAAAATTCTAAAACTGGGAGCCAAGCAGAAAGATCTACAAAGTACAAGTATATGGTAAAGGGGTACTTCCCATAAACTAAGCCTCTTCCAAACTTTTTAAAAAAATAGACTTGATTTTTAGTGCCGTTTTAGGTTCACCTAAAGGAAGGCACAGAGGTGCTCCTCCTCATCCCCCATTCATGCATAGCCATCCTCCTAATCAGAATCCACTCCCCAGATTGCTATATCTCATGCAGTTGATGAACCTATACAAACAAATCACTATCACCCAAAGCCCACAGTTTACATTAGAATTTATTCACCTATGATTTTATTGAGCAGATAATAGCTCACATTTATGGAGTGCTCACTATGAGTTACAAGTGCTTTGCATGGCTAAACAGTGATTTGATGAGCTAAATGTTACTCCCATTTTACAGAAAGAAAAACTGAAGTGCAGTTACTTGTTCAAGACCAAACAGTTGATGGGTGAGACAAAGTGCAACTCAGGTGGTCTAGCTCCACCCTGTCTCTTGCTCCTGACCACCTCAGGCTGCTGTCTCACACAGGATGTGACACAGCAAAAGAATCGAAGCTGAAAGGAAGAAATTGTGCCAGCAACTGGGGGCATGCCCAGTGAAGCAATGAGACTATTTCGATCCTTCAACCAGAAAAATCCTGTATTTGTAGAGTCATAGAGAGATATGCTCTTCAGTGTTGCTTATGGTATGCAAACTTCCTGAAGGGCAGATTAGTACCAAGCACTGGGCATCAAAAATTGTGCAGGTCTTTTGACTCAGGAGTGCTACTCCTAAGACCTTATCCCGAAGAAATAAATAAGAGTGCAAACAATTTAGTTACAAAGAAAAAAATATGACTTTTTTGGCACTAGGAGATTGGTTAAATGGAGCAAGACATAGTCATAGCACAGGATTCCAAGCAGTCAATAGAAAAATATGTGAAATAATTTTTATCACATGGTGATATGTTTGTAAAATAAGTGAAAAAAGAATTTTAATATAAGAATAAATATTTTCTCCTTTTTGTAAATAACACAATTGTTATATGTATACTGAGAATTGATCACAAAGACATATGCCTCGTGTACCTACTGATTTACTCTTCTTAATGGAATAAGGGTGATTTAGTATTCTTCATTGAGTATATTGTTATTTACATTTTTGTAAATTCAACACACATTTAGAAACAGGAAAATAAAAGTTATTTATCATTAAAAATAGAAAGGCATAAATAAGCAGAAAATTTCCCAATGAAGAGCCCGTTGGGACTCTACTCTGTGGTAGAAAAAATAGCCTCCCTCCCAGGGCACCTGTTGTCAATGTCCACAGGGGAGTTCCTGAAAAATGATGATTACAGTTGCATCGTGCCATTAAAACAGAAATCCCATCAGAACGCAGTAATTTTCCTGGAAATGAGAAAGTTGCTGGTGAGGGACTCACGAGGAGAAATCGTTTTCCATTTTCCTTAAATTTGCTTGTGAACGTTTCCTACCTGAGTATGTCATTTCCCAAGAGGAATGAGGATCTATTTGGTTGGTCCTTGACCAGCGTTTTGAAAGAGGTCAAGGCACTTAGGAGTTGAAGTTAAACTTTCAGCTGCCCCTAACATAATCTCCTCTAAGGAGACTAGGCAAATTGTGCTTTGTAATGAGATGTTTTCTTCTTTTATCAACCATCTCCAAAACTGGACAAAATCTGTTCGGTTCATAACACTGGCTGGTGCTTGATTCTCTCCAATTGCCAGTGCCCTGTGGCAGGGGTGAGGGGCAGATGGCAGTTTTCCTGCACAGGCTGAGGCCGTGTACCCTGCCTGCCCGTGCTGGTACCTGCTGATAACAGTGCTCTCTCACTCCAACCAGAGAAGGAAGACCAGTGTCCTTGGAGACTTCCAAGGGTGTCCCAACAAGCGCGGTGTTCCTTCCCCAATGTAAAGAGTTCTGGAATGGTGAAAAACCAACTCAGGGCTCTTCTCTTCACCTGGGGTTGCTCGTTATTCTTCCCTGGGTCTAAGGAGGATGGGGCATGTCTATAATACTTGTTTGAGGGGGCAGTATTTAAAAAAAAAGATTTATTTTATTTATTTGAAAGGCATAGTTATGGATAGAGAGAGCAGAGAGAGAGATAGGGATCTTCCATCTGTGGGTTCACTCCCCAGATGACAGCAACAGCTGGAGCTGGGCCAGGCTGAAGCCAGGAGCTTCATCTGGGTCTCTCAAAAGGATGCAAGGGCCCAAGGAGTTGGCCCATCCTCCCCTGCTTTCCTAGGTGCATTAGTGAAGAGCTGGATTAGAAGTGGAGCAGCCAGGACTTGTACCAGCACCCATATGGAATACCAGCATTGCAGGCGGTGGCTTAACCTGCTATGCCATGATTCCGAGCCTGGGGGGCCAGCATTTGGTGCAGTGGTTAAGTAGCTGCTTAGGACACCTGCAAACCACACTGTTTTGAGTTTTCTCTCTGCTTACAGTTGAGCTTCCTATTAACGAGCACTCAAGAAGGCAGCAGGTGATGGTCAAGTGCTTGGGTCTCTGTCAACACACATGGGAGACCCAAAATGTGCTCTAGGCTCCTGGCTTTGGCCTAGCCCAGCCTTGGTTATTTCAGGTATTTGGGGAGTGAAAACTGCTCTGTTTCTTTGCCTTGCAAATGATAATTAAGTAAACAAAGCCTAGGCAATTATCACTTGGGCAGGGAAGTCAAAAGTATAGATTGCGTAAAGTCTTCCTTTCAGCAGATTATCTGACTACTCTCTTGGACTTGGGTAGAAAGAGACCTGGAGTTTGGACCTTCCAGTCACATTGTACATCTCTTCACCAATCTGTCATCCTCCTTCTCACTCTCCCATTTCACATGGCCCAGTTTCCCCACTTGTGTTCCATTTATTCTGTGGGCATCATTGTCTACACAGTCCCTCAAACTAGAAATTAAGCCTCACTGCTCAAGAACTCCAGAAACGGGGCCAGCGCCATGGCTCACTTGGTTAATCCTCCGCCTGCGGCACCGGCATCCCATATGGGCATTGGGTTCTAGTCCTGGTTGCTCCTCTTCCAGTCCAGCTCTCTGCTGTGGCCCGGGAGTGCAGTGGAGGATGGCCCAAGTGCTTGGGCCCTGCACCCATGTGGGAGACCAGGAGAAGCACCTGGCTCCTACTTCGGATCAGCGCAGTGCCGGCTGTGGGGGCCATTTGGGGAGTGAACCAACAGAAGGAAGACCTTTCTCTCTCTCTCTCTCTCTCTCTCTCTCACTGTCTGTAACTCTACCTGTCAAATAAATAAATAAAAATCTTAAAAAAAAAAAAAAAGAACTCCAGTCACAGATGCTGCTGACTCTCCCTCCAGAATGTCCCTGAGACCCATCACCTTCTCCATGTTCCCACTTGACTTGCTCTGGTTCAGGCTGTCTTGTCTGTGTCTCATACACCCGACAAAGTGCAGTATTTGATTTCCCAGTCTGTGCCTTAGAGCCTCTCATTCCCCTGGCATGGCGATGGGGCACAACCTTGAAAGGCTTGCTTTGCTTTACTGAGGCATACTCGACAAACAACATTGCATCTATTTAGAGTGTACAATGTAATGATTTCATTTATGTATACATTGTCAAATGAGTACTACATCCAGAGTTACCTTTCTGTGTTGGCCTAAGAGTGCTTAAGATCTCCTCTACTCTCTAGCAAACTTCAAGTATACAAGGCAGAGTTGTTAACTAGAGTCACTGTGCTCTCCCTTGGATTCTCAGAACTGATTCACACTGTTACTGAAATCTTGAGCTCTTTGACTAACATCTACCTCCCCATTCCTCAAGTCCTCCAGTCCCTGCCAACAACCATTCCACTTTTCTGTTTCTGTGAGTTCAACCTTATTTATTTTATTTCTTCAGATTCCACCTAAGTGATATAATGCAATGTTTGTATTTCTCAAGCTGATTTTATTTAGCATGATGCCCTCAAGGTTAATCAGTGTTGTTGCAAATTGCTGAATTATATTCCATTGTACATAAATAATATTCCATTGTATCTATGCACATCCCCTTTCATCATCCACTCACCCACCAACAGACATTCAGGCTGTTTCCGTATGCTGGGTATTGCAAACAATGCTGCACGGAACACAGCAGTGCAGGTGTCTCTTCCTCACACTGATTTCGTTTCCTCCAGATGTACATCCAGAAGTGAGGTTGCTTTAACCTCATCAGCCAAAATGCAATCCACATCTACACTTTGCTGCAAAGGAGGCTGAGAATTGGAGTCTCATAGCTCAGCGAGAATGTTCACTACTAGGGGCCACTACCTGCAACACTGGCACCCCATATGGCTGTGACTGGGGTCCCGGCAGCTGCACTTCTGAATCAATTTCCTGCTAACGCACCTGAGAAAGCAGCAGAAGATGGCCCAAGTGTTTGGGCCCCTGCATCCATGTGGGAGGCTCACATGAAGCTCCTGGCTCCTGGTTTTGGCTGGAGCAGCCCTGGCTATTTTGGCCATCTAGGGAGGGAACCAGCAGATGGATGTTCTTGCTCTGTCTCTCCCTCGCTCTCTCTGACTTTCAAATAAATAATCTTTTTTTTAAAAAAAAAAAAAAAGAATATTCACTACTAAAGCATTTTGGTTACCAGGGCTCTAAAAGAGAGTAAGAACTTGAGGGGAGGGAAGGTAAAAAGCAGTCTACCATAGTTTGTCCATATTTAAAAATTTTTCAGATGTTCAACTGTATCTCTATCCATGTCACCCTTGTTATATCTTAATGTTAGCTGTCACAAAGCACACCGGACACCGGAGTAAGGGAAAGGGTTTATTGGGGAACACCCTACAGACCAGAGTGAAGGGGTGGCAAAGGAAAAAGAGAGAAAGAGAGTATAAGAGAGAAACAGAGAGGAGAGGAGCTAGCAAGGAGAGAAGATAGAACAGAGAAGAGGAGAGAAGAGAGCAGAGCCAAGAGCCCAGAGGAGGAGGCTAGAGAGAGGAACCTAGAGAGAGCAGGAGAGAAGGGCCAAGAGAGCACGTGTTCAGGAACAGGCCCTTTTAAAACTTTGCCTGAGGGCGGGCAGGGAAGCACGAGCAGCGAATCCCATTAGGATGGGGGTGGAGCCTGGCTCAGGTAGCTGGGCCATGTGGCCACCTGGCCACAACTGCGCCAGTTTCCTAACAACCCTCAGTAAATAAGAATATTGAAGCTACCTCACAGATAGGCTCTTTAAATTTTCTTTAACTTTTTAAAAAAGATTTATACATTTACAGGGCCAATGCTGTGTCATAGCAGGGTAAGCCATACCTGCAGTGCCGGCATTCTATATGAGCTCGGGTTCAAGTCCCAGCTGCTCTACTTCCAATCCAGCTCCCTACTAATGTGCCTGGAAAAGCAGCAGAAAACGGCCCAAGTGCTTGGGGCCCTGCACACACATGGGAGATCTGTAAGAAGCTCCTAGCTCCTTGCTTCAGACTGGCCCAGCTCTGGCCATTGTGGATATTTGGGGAGTGAACCAGTGGATGGAAGATTTCTCTCTCTGTCCTCTCCCTCTCTCTCTGTAACTCTGCCTTTCAAATAAATAAATAAATAAATATTTTTTAAAAAGTTGTTTTTCAAACTTAAAAATTTTATTACTTATTTATTTGACAAATAAGAATTATAGCTATGGAATATGATGATTTCTTGAAATATGTATATATTGTGCAACGGTTAAAATAAAGCATTACCTTACCTATTTACCACTTTTTAAGTGGTGAACCATATGACATTTTCTAGATTACCTGATGAGCGCCTCATGACTGAGTTCCGGCACAGTGTCAGGACTGGTGCATGTGTCCCTGCACTGCACGTCGCTGGTGTGCTCTCCTCCCTCCCCAGCCTCCACTTGCTCTGCCCTGTTCTCTGTCTGGGGAAGCTGCCCGCAAGAGTGGAATCAATGGGTTCACTGGTCGTATGCCAACAGGCTCCATTTGGCTAATGGGGAGCCCTGGCAGGACAGGAGAGAAAGAACGGGGGTACGGTTGTTCCACCAGTTTCTCCCGGCAGGGTTGCCCCTGGAGGTTTGTGTTCGTAGACCAACTGTCACATTGCCTCCTTGGCTCCCTCCTTCTGGTCCGGCCTCCTCTGAAACCTAGCCACTCCTCTGCTGTCACCACCCCCTGGTGACATATTGAACAGCTTCTTTGTCAGTCCACCCTCCTCCAGTCATCCTGGGCTCTTCCATCCAGTCCTCTCCGGTGAGGCTCCTCACTGATAGAGGCACCCATCAGGGTGACCTTTGCTTTTTCAGGCTAATTTAAATAAAGCAAGGCTCAATGACATCAACAGATCTTGTGCCTTGCACTGTTCAAATAACAATACCAAGCAGTCTGAACAGAGAAAAGCAGTGGAAAATCTGCCTTCTCGTAGCAGCTGCGTGCACATGCCAAGCAGTGGCAATCTGTACCGTGTTCCTGTAGGCAGTGATTTCATTTCAACACAACAACGTCAACTGTTATATTCAATTCAAGTTGTTAATCTGGCTTTTTTGGTCTTGTACTTGTGTTTGAATAAAGGCACACCAAGTTCATGAAAAAAAAAAAAGAAAAGAAATTAAAAGGGAAGGGTTTTTTTTGGTTACAAAAAAATTGAAATCTATGTCTGGTTGTTTTATAATATACATTTTCATGGACTTAAAAAAAGCTCTCTTGTGTACATGGATTTCAAAATTTTTCTACACCAAAATAAACTTATCTTAAAAAATATTTATTTTATTTGAAAGGCAAAGTGACACAGAGAGGAGAGAGAGACACACAGACAGCGATCTTCCATCTATGGGTTCACTCACCAAATGTCCACAACAGTGGAGGCTGGGTCATGCCAAAGCCAGGAGCCTGGAACTCCATCCAGGTCTCCCACATGGGTGGCAGGATCCAAGTATTGGGCCATCACCTGCTGCCTCCCAGGCACATTAGCAAGAAGCTAGATGGAAAGTGGAGGTAGAATTCAATTCCAAGCACTCCTGATATGTGATGTGGGAATCCAGGTGGCAGCTTACCCTCACTGCACCATAGTACCTGCCCCAAAACTTATCTTTTAATTCCATTTTCTAAGAACTTTTTTAAAAAAAGATTTATTTATTTGAAAGGCAAAATGACACAGAGAAAGACAGAATCAGAAACATAAATCTTCCATCTACTAGTTCACTCTCCAAGTGGCCTCAACAGCTTGGGCTAGGTCAGGATAAAGCCAGGAGTCAGGCACTCCATCTGAGTGGCAGGAGCCCAAGTTCTTGAGCCATCATTCACTACTTTCCAGTGCATTAGCAGGGAGCTAGACTGGAAGCAGAATAGCCAAGACTTGAACTGGCACTTTGACAATGGAATGTGAGCATCCCTAGGTGAGGCTTAACCCACCAAGCCACAATGCCCACCCCTTCCTAAGAGTTTCTGTACATTTTGAAAGTACCTTTGGGGGCCGGCTCAGTGGCGCAGAGGGTAAAGCTGCCGCCTGCCATGCCGGCATACCATATCGGTTCGGGTCCTGGCTCCTCCACTTCTAATCCAGCTCTCTGCTATGGCCTGGGAAAGCAGTAGAAGATGGTCCAAGTCCTTGGGCCCCTGCACCCACGTGGGAGACCTGGAGGAAGTTCCTGGCTCCTGGCTTCTGATTGGCACAGCTCCGGTGTTGCGGCCAACTGGGGAGTGAACCAGCAGATGGAAGACCGCTCTCTCTGCCTCTCCTCTTCTCTGTGTAACTCTCTGACTTTCAAGTAAAAATAAATATTATTTAAAAAAAGAAAGTACCTTTGTATGTTATTTGTAATTTTTTGTTTTATGTGGCATAAGATTTATAATCATAAGGGCTTATACCTAGGTTTATGTTAGTTACTTTTAACTAATACTATGATAAAATAATATATCCACATTGGTGATTTCCGGTGATTTTCTCCCTTCAAAATGGATCCACACATCTCTCAGTTGGAGAACCACTGATCTCTTCCAACGTTTCATCTGCTGCAGAAATATTTCTGGTACATAATGGAATCACTATCCATTTGTCAAAAAGATTTGACAATAAAGCAGAAATGAAATTTTCAGCAATTGGTCCTAATTTTGTCCTTTATAAGGACATTCATGAAGAACCCAAGCCCTTTTTACAGAAGGGTTTTCTATCCTTGATATCCCATAATAGCGTTCACCTTTCCTTTCTTGCCTTTAAAATATTTGCCATCCCCCCGCCCCCAAAATGTTTGCCTCCTAGGGCAGGTGCTGTGTCACAGTGGGTTCAGCCACTGCATGGGATGCCTGCACCCATGCTGGAGTCCTGGCTGCTCCACTTTTGACCCAGCTTCCTGCTAATGTGCCTGGGAAGGCAGCAGATGAGGACTCAAGTGCCTGAGTCCTTGCCTTCCACATGGGAGATGCAAATGGAGTTCCTGGCTCCTGGCTTTGGCCTGCCCCAACCCTGGCTGTTGCGGACATTTGGGGAAGTGAACTGGCAGATGGAAGATCTCTCTCTCTCTCTCTCTGTGTCTGCCTTTCAGATAAATAAATAAAAGACCAACACAAAAGACCTTCCTCCATTAAGTAGTTCTTGGTGTCCTTCCTCTGAAAAGTGAACTCCCCCCACTCCCGAAGTTTCCCATGCCCATGGTAGCCTGCTGTGCCTTCTGGCTGTGGATGTACATATTTCTTTCTCCCATTAGTTTTTGTTTCTGGAAAGCAACTTATTCACTTGTATTCTGCTTAGCCTTAACCAGTATCTTACACGTTACAGATATTTAACAAATGCTGAGTGGAAAGAATCAATGAAAGATGTAAGAGTATATTACAGACATACATAGCCATATGCACAGATATGGTAATACTGAAAACAGAAAACTTGTGCTTCAGTGTGTAACATACACTTGCCTGGTAGTCTCGAGATTTCTCCCCTCTGAATGAGGAAGAAATGGCTCAGGCTGGTGTCCAGCAGCCCCATTATATTCTGTCTCTTAATCTGCAACCTTAAGCTTCTCTTGTGCCAAGGCTTCTGACTAGAGAATACCTTCCATTTGGATAGCACAAAATCTCCTTGGACCTCTGCCCCTTGTATCACTTCTTCTACTAATGGAGTCTGACATAATCAACCTCTTTTCACGGAGTATCAATTATGAGAGCCGCATTATTTTCTGATAATGGAGAAACTGTGATTAAAAACAATTCAAACAGATTAGGCCCTGGAGGAATTTACATTGTATAGGGGAAAACAAGGTGTATTTGTGCTAAACCAAAGTTAAGATATGTAGATAGAAATAAGTTAACTGTGTTTAGAACACATGTGAAAACACTTAAAAGGCACACTTCCCAGTATAAAGGGACATCCTATGGGGGAAAAATGTATACAAGTAGAACATTAAGAGAATAGACATAGATAATTCATTTAATAAAAGATTTAAAAAAAAAAACCCTGGATGTATTTGAATTATCACGGATTTTTAATGTTGGAAAGTTCTTTAAGGTTATCTACTCTAACACTTGTATTTTGCAAGTGAAGAAATGGAAGCCATCTGCTTTGTTTGCTCTTATTCCAGGACTCTTGAGCCCTGGGGAGAAAAATCAGAGTAATGCAGATGGATGTCACTGCCAAGCAATGGATGTCATTGCCACGTTGAGGGGCAGTTTCAGCTGGGGGCCCTTGGCACTATTTGGTAATTTAGCAGACTTTTTTTTTTTTTTTGACAGGCAGAGTGGATAGTGAGAGAGAGAGAGAGACAGAGAGAAAGGTCTTCCTTTTGCCGTTGGTTCACCCTCCAATGGCCACCATGGCTGGCGTGCTGTGGCCGGCCGGCACACCGCGCTGATCTGAAGGCAGGAGCCAGGTGCTTCTCCTGGTCTCCCATGGGGTGCAGGGCCCAAGCACTTAGGCCATCCTCCACTGCCTTCCCGGGCCACAGCAGAGAGCTGGCCTGGAAGAGCGGCAACCGGGAAAGAATCCGGTGCCCCAACTGGGACTAGAACCCGGTGTGCCAGCACCGCTAGGTGGAGGATTAGCCTATTGAGCCGCGGCGCCGGCCAAACTTCTCTTTATTCATTGCCTTTGAATGCTGTACACATCCACCTCTTGTTCCTTTTCTTGTTTATGCTCTTTCCCAAACTCATTCTTCAGAGGTAACTTTGATTTCATTAACCACATATTTATCAAACACCCACTATGTCACAGATACATACTGGTTATAGCCACACATTGGGCCAAGGTTCCTTCTACTAAAACGTTTCTAATCTTGGGGGCTGGCACGGTGGCATAGTGAGTAAAGCTGCCGCCTGCAGTGCCGGCATCCTATATGGGTGCCAGTTCATGTCCTCACTGCTCCTTTTCTGATCCAGCTCTCTGCCATTGCCTGGGAAGGCAGTGGAAAATGGCCCAAGTCCTTGGGCCTCTGCACACTTGTGGGAGGTCCTAAAGAAGCTCCTGGATCCTGGCTTCTGATAGGATAAACTCCAGCTGTTGTGGCCATTTGGGGAGTGAACAAGTGGATGGAAGACCTTTCTCTCTGTCTCTCCTCCTCTCTGCCTCTCAAATAATTAAATAAATAAACTCTTAAAAAAGAAGAAGAAGGCCAGCACCGCGGCTCAATAGGCTAATCCTCCGCCTTGCGGCGCCAGCACACCGGGTTCTAGTCCCGGTCAGGGCGCCGGATTCTGTCCTGGTTGCCCTACTTCCAGGCCAGCTCTCTGCTGTAGCCCGGAGTGCAGTGGAGGATGGCCCAGGTCCTTGGGCCCTGCACCCCATGGGAGACCAGGATAAGCACCTGGCTCCTGCCATCGGATCAGCACGGTGTGCCGGCTGCAGCGCGCCGGCCACGGCAGCCATTGGAGGGTGAACCAATGGCAAAGGAAGACCTTTCTCTCTGTCTCTCTCTCTCACTGTCCACTCTGGAAGAAGAAGAAAGAAGAAGAAAGAAGAAGAAGAAGAAGAAATTAGACGTATGATTCTGGAGTAGTGGGAAGGCATTGGTGCTGCAGTTGTGGTCAGCAGCATATGAATGGCATTAGTGCCAGGGCAATGGACAGCAATCCCACGGGAAGTGATTGTTTGTACAAGTGGAGGAGTTGACCTTTTGTGGGCACAGATTTTTTTTTTCCAGCTAGCCAAAGGAAAGAATGAATTTCAAAAGAGCAGGGTTTTTGAAGGAGCAGGATGGAGAAATGGTTGGCAGAGATAATGGGAAGCAGGCGCACACCCCACCTTGCAGAGAAGAGTGAGGTAGCTGGGATGGAGTCTCGTCCATCTTTCTCCTGTTAACTTGTCTGTACTCATTCTCCTGCCTGCTTCAGAGGAAGAGGTGCTCCTCCCCCGCCCCCTGCCTCATCCTTTGGCTCCGCCCACAATCCATCTCCTACAGCCTCCTCAGCGCCCTCCCTCCACTGTTGCTCCTCCCTCACAAGACTGTGAACAGGCTGCAATTTCTCCTTACCCTGTGTCTCCCTCTGGCCTCATTTCATTGCCAAGGTGGCAGAAAGAGTATCCCTCACTGTTTCCTCCACTCTGGCCTTCCATTCCCTGTTTCATCCGCTGAGATTTGATTTTGCTTGACAAAATGCTCTTGTTAGGGATGCCACTGCCTTGTGGTTGACAAATGGGATGCACACATTCAGTGGGAATCTGGCTTGCCCTCTGCAGCTGTCACATCTGGTACTGCTACGTCTCTGTGATGCTGTTGCTCATGTCCCCCCAGAACACCCTCCTTCCCTGAAATTGCCAGCGTCACTTTCCTGATCCACAGGACACCTTTCCCGCCTCCTCCTCAGCGTCGGTGTCACCCATGTTTCTCATCCGTGTTCTCCTTGGGTGCCTGATTTCATAGTGAGGACTTTGATGAGTCCCTAATTCCAATCTTTGACTTGGACCTCCAGAGACCTTCACTCCAACTGCCAGCCAGCCATTTACGATAGACATCCTACAGGTACCTCAAACTCAAACTCACTATGTCAAAAACTGGACCCATCCGCCAGCAATTTTCTTTGTGAATGCTTCACAGAAGGCTGGGTCACCATTTATCTTTTTGGCCAGCCCGAAACCTGAACATGCCGCTCTCCTCACCCTTGCTTCCCCAGCAGGCTGCCGGTCTTGTCACTTTCGTGATGTTTAATCTGCTCCCTTCTCTCTTGTGCCTTCATTCACGGCAGACCTGCATACAGCTCATCCTTTTCAACAGGGCTGCTATCATGATTTCCAAGTAGGGACTTGATGATATCAACACCAAATGAATAACTTTTCTAAATATCTATCTGATCACTCTCTCCTTGGCTTAAAAAAAAAAAAAAACTGCTTAAAACTCTATGATGGCTGTTCTGTATGAGTGAACACAGACTGAAATCTCTTTTGTGACTCATGTAGATAGTGTTAAATAAAAATTGTGAGAGGCCATTGTTTTATTTTTATTTATTTATTAATTTTTATTTTTTGCCAGGCAGAGTTAGACAGTGAGAGAGAGAGAGAGAGAAACAGAGAGAAAGGTCTTCCTTCCGTTGGTTCACTCCCCTATTGGCTGCTACAGCCGGCGCTGCACTCATTTGAAGCCAGGAGCCAGGTACTTCCTCCTGGTCTCCCATGGGGTGCAGTGACCCAAGCACTTGGGCCATTCTCCACTGCACTCCCGGGCCACAGCAGAGAGCTGGACTGGAAGAGGAGAAACCGGGACAGAATCTGGTGCCTCGACCGGGACTAGAACCCTGGGTGCCGGCGCTGCAGGTGGAGGATTAGCCTAGTGAGCCATGGCACTGGCAGAGAGGCCATTGTTTTAGACTACATTCCTGCGCTGGGCCCCAGTAGACCAGACAGAAAATCAAAATGGAGTTACCCTGCTAAAGTTCCATGCCACAAAACTGAAACTAGCTTGCTATCTGACCTTTTAATGTCCGGGGAGTGTGGTAATAGCCAAATTTATCAAAGAGGGCAGTATTTACTGACATGATTATAAAGTTCCCTCTGTCTTCATCGTCACACAAAAATGATAATCTGAAGTAACCTGACGCTCAGTTAGTAATTTTTGTGTTGTTCTGTCTCCTTGTCCCTGCCTCATAAGGAAAATCACTGGAGTGACCAATCTGTTTTTTGGTCTCTGTTTCTGCTTTCTTCATCCCTTTTCTCTGCCCATTGGAACACTTGTTCTGTTTTACAGAGTGAAGTGCTGCCTCATTCTAGAATAACGCCACTTATGATCATTGAACGAAACTGTTATCATTTTATCCTTTGACAATAGCAACGATGCAAAAGACATAAAAATTAAATATACTGTCTCTCTCAAAAAGATAGGGAATGTTTCGGGGCCGGCACTGTGGCATAGTGGGTAAGGTCGCCACCTGCAGTGCTGCATCCCATATGGGCACCGGTTCAAGACCCGACTGCTCCACTTCCAATCCAGCTCTCTGCTATGGCCTGGGAAAGCATTAGAAGATGGCTCAAGTCCTTGGGCCCCTGCACCCACATGGGAGACCTGGAAGAAGCTCCTGGCTCCTGGCTTCAGATCGGCACAGCTCTGGCCACTGCGGCCAATGGGGTAGTAAACCAGCAGATGGAAGACCTCTCTCTCTCTCTCTCTGCCTCTGCTTCTCTCTGTGTAACTCTTTCAAATAAGTAAATAAATCTTTAAAAAGAAAAAAAAATAGGGAATGTTTTATAACAAAAAAACTGCGATGATCCCTAAAGGAAGCACAGGATAAGGAGGCGGGAGTCACAGGCCGAAGTGATGGCAGGAAACCTCTGAGACCGCAGGTGGAAGCTACTAAGCTCATGGCAAGTCATCCCCACCCAGGAAAGCTGAGGTCGGGGGAACTTCTGCTGGACAAGATAAACCCACAATTAAAAAAAAAATGCCTAAACTTTTCAGGAACATCTATTCCACTATAGTGACACGGTATACACAGCAAATAGAAGACCCTGAGTCCTGGTTAATGATAGGAAGAGGACTTTAGAAAAAGCATATTTTATATCATCAGAATGTGAGAGTTTGAATCACATCCAATATAAAGAAAACAATGCTTAATATTATTTAAAAAAAGAGAACTAATTAAAAAGTCTCTGAGGATGGGGGTTGTGGCACAGCAGGTTCAGCTGCCACTTGGATGCCAACATTCCATACGGGAGTTCCTGGGAGGCAGCCTGATCCTCTGCTTCTGATTTCTGCTTCCTGCTGACGTACCTAGGAGGCAGCAGATGATGAGTCATGGATGGGAGTCCCTGCCATCCAGGTAGGAGACCCAGATGGAGTTCCTGGCTCCTGGCTTTGGCTTGGCCTAGCTCCAGCTGCTGTGAGCATTTGGGGAGTGAACCAACAGATGGAAGATCTCTCCCTTTCTGGCTTTCCTTCTCTTTTTGTCACTCTGCCTTTCAAATAAATAAAACTTTATAAATAAATAAATAAAAACTTTTTTGGGGGGAAGTCTTTGAAACAAAAGAACCCAAAATATTTTTTAGTTATTTTTTATTTATTTATTTATTTTGACAGGCACAGTGGACAGTGAGAGGGAGAGACAGAGAGAAAGGTCTTCCTTTTCCGTTGGTTCACCCCCCAATGGCCGCCTCGGCCGGCGTGCTGCGGCCAGCATGCTGCGGCTGGCACACACCGCGCTGATCCGAAGCCAGGAGCCAGGTGCCTCTTCCTGGTCTCCCATGGGGTGCAGGGCCCAAGCACTTGGGCCATCCTCCACTGCCTTCCCAGGCCACAGCAGAGAGCTGGACTGGAAGAGGGGCAACCCGGACAGAATCCGGCGCCCCGACCGGGACTAAAACCTGGTGTGCCGGCACCACAGGCGGAGGATTAGCCTAGTGAGCTGCAGCGCCGGCCCCAAAATATTTTTTTAAAGATTTATTTATTTATTTGAAAGTCGGAGAGAGAGAGAGAGAGAGAGAGAGAGAGATCTCCCACCCCTGGTTCACTCCCCAACTGGCTGAAACAGCTAGGGGCAGGGCCAGGCAGAGACCAGGAGTCAGGAGCTTCTTCTGGATCTCCTACATGTGTGCAGGGGCCCAAGCACTTAGGCCATCCTCCATTGCTAACCCAGGCATATCAGCAGGGAGCTGGATCAGAAGTGGAGCAGACTGGTCTCAAATCAGAGCCCATATGGGATGCTGGTGTTACAGGTGGCAGCTTTATCCACTATGCCACAACACCAGCCCAAATACAGAATTCTAAAAGTGAGTGGATGGGCTAAATGAAAGATTAGCCAGGGTGTAGAGTAAATTCAAGGCCTAGAAGATTTTATGGAAGTATTCCCTCAGACTATAGCATAAAATAAGAGCAGATGGACCCTATTACATGAAAGATAAGAGTCATGGAGGAAAGACACAGAAGTCCTAATTAATCCACTAATAAGAATAGCAGTATAGATGAATGAAATAGACCACAGAATTTCCCAGAACATATTTCTCATTAAAGAGCTCACTGAATCTTGAAAAGAATAAAACTAAACAGACAACAACAACAAAAACACCTAGACAGAGGATAGTTAAGAGCCAAGATAAAATCCCAAAATCTATCAGAGAAAACCAAACAGGTTATCCATAAAGAAATAAGAATGAAACTGACATCTGGTCAGCCACACAACCTGTAAAGAGATAATGACTGATACAGTCAAAGTGCAGAGGAAAATATCTTTGATCTTAGAATTTTATTCGCCATCTCCCATTCAATATTAGGACTAAAATAAAGGCATTTTTGGGTCTTCCAATGCTAAGATACTTTATGACCTGCAAACACTCCCTGAAAGACTGGACATTCTCTAGGGAGAGAAGTGGCTTGGAAGAGATAATAGGTTGCAAGAAACCAATGCATGCAAAGCAAGTCGCAGAAGTTACTGCATCTAAATAAAAGGATCTTCAAAAAAGTTCAGGGAAATGTGCATTATCTTTTAATCCCAGTTTTCCATGAACTTGTGGAAGTATCCTCTAAGTATTGACCACGAATTGTTTGGAGGTTTTAAAGTTATAATCCGTAACTACAGGGAAACTGGGGCTGACAGAGGAAAAGCAGCTCACTCAGAGCCAAGGGTTTTAACTACTTGTTTTGTAGACCTTTGTTCCCCAGTGTCTACCACGGGCCCAACACAAAACAAACACTTAATAATTGCTTGCTGCTAGAATGAATGAATGGATTGATGAATGGCTTGGTTAGTATACGACCTTTCCAGAATATTAGCATTTTCATGGAGTGAGATTCACCATCTCTGTGAATCCACCGAGGGTGTTACAGCCATGCGTTGGGTCCTGGGCAGCCAGGGAGGTTTTGTTGCCTGACTGTTCTAGAAACAAGTTTGGATTGTGCTCCTTCCAAGGGTTTCTGGGAAAAATGCCTCTCTGTCTGGCAGCTCTGCCCTTCGGCCTGAGGCCAAGAACCCTCTGAACAAACAGTCTGCTGCTTAGTGAGGGAGCAGGAGAGGACAGCCACATGTCTGGAGAGCACACACTTCCTGCTTGCCCAGTGCCAGAGGGGACTTTCCTTCTCTTTGCTCCAGAGCAGGTCCAGATTCTCAACAAAACAAACAGACCACCCCCTTGCCAGGCCCTCACTTCTTTACCGCATGGAAAAAAAAAAAAAGTCATGAATGAAAACTCGGTGCTGCAGTGTCCCCTCCCTCAGTGCTGACACCCCAAGCCGGAGCCGGCACCAGGACATAATCACCTGGAGACTGGAGGATGCACTCAGACACCACTTACCCCAGATGCAGAGATGCTTCTCAGTGCTATGCATAAAACATGAAGTCACAGCCTCACCTCTGACTAACGCTGGTGTGAAATATGGCCAAGGAGAGGGAGGGAAGCTCCATCCTTTATTTCCCGGGGAAGAGATCATGGTCATCTTCTAGAAAGGGTGAGGAGAAATCTTTAACACCCCAAGTAATTCCTAAGACAGTACTGTTTCTCTCTCTCTCTTCCTTCCTTCCTTCCTTCCTTCCTTCCTTCCTTCCTTCGCCTTTTTTTTTTTTTTAAGATTTATTTATTTATTTGAAAGGCAGAGTTACAGAAAAGCAGAGACAGAGAGCGAAAGAGAGAGAGAGAGAGAGAAGTCTTCCATCAGTTGGTTCACTCTCCAGTTGGCTGCAATGGCCAGAGCTGCGCTGATCTGAAGCCAGGAGCCAGGAGCTTCTTCTGAGTCTCCCATGCGGGTGCAGGGGCCCAAAGACTTGGGCCATCCTCCACTGCTTTCCCAGAACATAGCAGAGTGCTGGATAGGAAGTGGAGCATCCAGGAGCTGAACCTGTGCCCACCTGGGATTCTGGAACTTCAGGCAGCGGCTTTAGCCACTACACCACAGCACTAGCCCCGATAGCTATTGAGTTTCTAGGAAAGTTTACGATCAAGGCAAGACAAAAGCAGATCTGACCTGGCTTGATCCCTAACTGCCAGTGGGAATGGGCATGTAGTTTAAATTTCTGGGGAGGCCTCCCTTTGCTAACCTATTGAGCGTATTGTGTCGCCATTTTATATTTATGTTTGTTTATTTTGGGCCTGCACTGCAGCACAGCAAGTTAAGCTGCCACCTGAGATACCTGCATCCCATGTGAGCACCACTTCCCATCCCATTCCCAGCTAACTGATGTGCCTGGGAAAATAGTGGAATATGGTCCAAGAACTTGAGTCCCTGCCACCTACATGGAAGACCCGGGCAGGAGACCCAGATGGAATTCCCGGCTCCTGGCTTCCCCCTGGCCCAGCCCCGACCATTGTGGCCACTTGGGGAGTGAACCAGCAGAAGAAAGCACTCACTCGCTCTCTCTGTAATGCTGCCTTTCAAATAAATAATAAATCTTTAAAATAAAATAAATAATACACACTGAAATCTTAAAAAAGATGTATTTATCATGTGACTCCACTTCCTAATTCTAAAATCACACGATTTACTATATTTTGGCTGCAATAATTTCCTAGTTCTCTGCTGTCATTCCTACCCAGTCATTTTCTTAGTTATGTAAGTGTTGCCTGAATACCTTCCTGTAAGAATTTTATTCAGTTCCACTGGTACTTTCAAACCACACTCTGACACCAGCCCTCTCAATTGCTGCACAGTTACTAGCCAGCCAGCCATGTGCCAAAAAATGTTAGATGAGGAGCAAAGCAGAGTCCATGCATCCACAACATTTTTTTTTTAAAGATTTATTTGTTTGAAAGGCAGAATGTCAGAGAGAGAGAAAGGGAGAGAAGTCTTCCATCTGCTGATTCATTCCCCAAATGGTTATAAGAGCCAGGACTATGCCAGGCAGAAACCAAAAGCCAGGAACTCCATCCATGTCTACCATGTGGGTGCAGAGGCCCAAGTACTTGGCTCATCTTCCACTGCCTTCCTCAGCACATTAGCAGGAAGTTGCATCAGAAGCCGAGTAACCAGGACTCAAATGACAGCATCACAAGTGGCACTTTAACTCACTGCATCACAACACTGGTCCCCCAGGGAACTTTCACTACATAGGAGAAAGACATACAATAAACGTCTATAAACAAGCAAGTGCATATACAGAATACTTTCAGGTACTAATACAGACCCTGGAAAGGATTTGAATGGTGAAAGAGGACAAATTGGAGGCCCAAGGGAAGAATATTCTAATGAGGAGGAATAGCAGTCATCAAAATCCTGAGACAGGAGAGAGCGTGGTGTGGTGGGAAGAAGGCAGTGCAGCGGGGAGTGGGGGTGGGAAGGTGGGGGTGGTGAGATAACTGAGGGAGGGGGTATGGCGATGAGCCTGGTCAGGGCAGTGAGGACCCAAATCACACAGGCCTTTGAGTTTCACTGTAAGTCAAGTCTTTGGTGTAAGGGTAATGGACGCAATCACTGGATGGCTTTAAGGAGGGAAGCAATATAACCTGACACAGTTTAGAAAATCACTTTGTCTACTGTTTAGAGAAGAAAGAGACCATGCAGCAATTAAAGAAAAGTTTATGGTTGCTTGGGCTAAGGTTAGCATGAGGGGAAAGTGGGAAAGGTCTTAGTTAGGACACAAGGTACAAAAGTCTACTACAGGGGCCAGTGCTGTGGCGCAGTAGGTTAATCCTTTGCCTGCTTGCAGTGCCAGCATCCCATATGGGTGCTGGTCCTAGCCCCCGCTACTCCTCTTCTGATCCAGCTCTCTGCTGTGGCCTAGGAAAGCAGCAAAAGATGGTCCAAGTGCTTGGGCCCCTGTGCCCGCCGGGGAGACCTAGAAGAAGCTCCTGACTCCTGGCTTCAAATCAGCTTAGCTCCAGCCACTGTGGCCATTTGGGAGTGAAGCAACAGTTGGATGACCTCTCTCTCTTTTTCTCTCTCTGTCTCTCACTGTCTGTGACTCTGTCTCTCAAATAAATAAATAAAATCTTCAAAAAAAAAAAAAGTTGCCTATAGGCTCTTACAGAAAATTGTGGTATCGTTTTTAATTGCCACTGAATTCTCAGTGAATGGCAGCACACATTCTCTAGTTCCTGCCTAGGATGCTCTGGGTACAATCTCTTTTAAAACCTATCCTGCCTCTCCACTCTTCCCAGCAGAAGTTACCTTGCGGCTTTGATGGAGAACACGGATGTCGCCTGTCTGACTGCTCTCCATTTCTTGCCGTGCCAAGTTTTGCCCACCGTGGACTTCAACTCCATGTTTCCAGGCCCAAGAAACAGCAGTCCCTAGGAGGCTCATCTCTTCCCCCTCACTCCAGCTTCCAGCCTGCTCGTGTCCTTAGAGCCCCTGCATCTTCAACTCTACCTCCCTACCTGTGGGTGCCACCTCCATTGGTTCCTTCACCTCATCTTTTCCAAAGCTCTTCCAAGTCTACTTCCTGAGACGTCAGTGCCCTCTTGCCTTTCCCTCCTGGCCACGTCTCTTGGCAAGGAGCCCTAGCTCACTGTCCTTACTGCCCTCACCTCTCACTGGCTCACTGGTTGGACTTCCTGGAAACCATTCCTTCTAACTCCTCACCAGCAGCCACCTAACAACCACACTCACAGGGCTGCTTCTCTGCTCCGGTCTTATTCCTACTCTCTGACCAGCTGGTCACGCTCTTCCCTCGAAATGGGCTCCTCATACTGCCAGCACCCAGAGGCTGCAGCGCACACGCTCTTCCAAGCTTGACTTCCTGCAGAACTCTCCTGGGGCTCCCAGAGTCGTGGGCTCGCTTCTTTGATATTCTGACCCTGCAGGATCTCTGTGGGTAATAATCTCCATGATCAGGGCTTTAGCTACCTTATTGCTGATAACGCAAATTGCCCCCTCTCCATCTCTGATCTGTCTCCCCCTCCTCCTGTCTCTCTCCTTTTCCCCATGGCACTGTCATTCAACTTCCTACTTCCTTCCCTGGACAGCTCACTGATCTGCCTACACTCGTTACTTTCCCCTATCATCCTCCATAAGGCACCAGAGTAATCTTTTCAACAGTAAAACAACATGCCATTTCACTTCTGAAATCCTTCCACATCCCCACACCTGTAGAACAAGCTTACCAATTTCTTAACTAGAATATTACATTTGCATCTGGCCTGTCTTGCTTTTTAAGTCTGATCTCATACTGTTCTTCTCCAAGTACCTCTGCTTGACACCTGTTGGGAATTCTCTGAAAATTCCATGTTTCTTATTAGGTGAGCTTCTTAATTTTCGAGGCCCAATGCAAAGCCTCTTGTCAAGAAATCATTAAGAAATCCAAGGCGTGACAGCACAGCATTGAGTGCAGAGCCCCTGTGAGCAGAGGACCCTGCACCTGCAGAGCTCTCTCACCCACGCAGCCACTTTGCTTCTCCTGCATGGTTTTTTGTGAATTCTATTCTACTTGAAATGACCTTTCCTACATTCTCTGACTGGCAAACTTCTAGTTACTCTTACCGGACCAGTGCAGGTAGTTCTTAACTTTTTAAGGTGGTCACTAGTTCTTTAACAATATGTTGAGGAAGGCCAGCGCCGCGGCTCAATAGGCTAATCCTCTGCCTGCGGCGCCGGCACACCGAGTTCTAGTCCCGGTCGAGGCACCAGATTCTGTCCGGGTTGCCCCTCTTCCAGGCCAGCCCTCTGCTGTGGCCAGGGAGTGCAGTGGAGGATGGCCCAAGTGCTTGGGCCCTGCACCCCACGGGAGACCAGGAGAAGCACCTGGCTCCTGCCATGGGATCAGCACGGTGTGCCAGCCGCAGCGCGCTGGCTGCGGCGGCCACTGGAGGGTGAACCAATGGCAAAGGAAGACCTTTCTCTCTGTCTCTCTCTCTCACTGTCCACTCTGCCTGTCAAAAAAAAAAAAAAAAAAAAAAAAAGAATATGTTGAGGGGCTGGCCTTGTGACATAGCGGGTTTGGTCACTGCCTGCAATGCCAGAATCTCATAAGGATGCCGGGTCGGGTCCCAGCTGCTCTATTTCCGATCCAGCTTCCTGCTAATGTGCCTGAGAGGGCAGTGGAAGATGGCCCAAGTGTTTGGGCTCCTGCCACCCACGTGGGAGACCCAAATGGAGTTCTAGGCTCCTGGCTTTGACCTGGCTGTTAAGGCCATTTGGAGAATGAACCAAAAGATGGAAGATCTCTCTCCTTCCCTCTCCCTCTGTAACTGTGCCTTTTGAATAAATAAATAAATAAATCTTAAAAGAAGAAGAAGAGGAAGAGGAAGAGGAAGAGGAAGAGGAAGAGGAAGAGGAAGAAGAAGAAGAAGAAGAAGAAGAAGAAGAAGAAGAAGAAGAAGAAGAAGAGAGATTCGTTGCACTGTCCCTACTAGGATTTTCTGGTCCTTCCTAGGAGCGGGCAAAGCACCGCTTCCTCTCTGGGGCCTCCTCCATCCCCCTGTTGGTACTGCAATGGTTACAGGTGACTTCTTGAGGTCCCACCATCTGTATTAGACATACTGTACCTTGACTCACTAGATATTTTGTCACCATTTTCACAGAAGAGGATCTGAGGTTCAGAGCAGGCCTTTTCCGGGAGAGCAGCTCTCTCCAGCCACCTGCCCCTCGGTCACTCTCCTCCTTCTGGAGTTCACCTTTCACACTGAGTTCAAGAAACTGCAGAGGTGCTATTCTGCTCATCCCTGCACTACCCGAGCCTCTTCCACAGAATCCCCACTAGGTGAATGTTAAATGAATGAGTATATGACTCTATCCCACAGCTTCTTCTTGTGGGCACAGCCCAGACAGTACATGGTATTCACTGATTATTATTTGAGAAACGCAGTAATTGCCTGCACAAAAGATGCCACATCCCTATCCCTAGGATTCTCGTAAACTTGAACTAGCAGGGAGCAACTGCCCACTGAGAACTTTGAGTCAAACTGCTCTACCCCGACTCTGGGTTCCCAAGTCCGAGCATCTGTTTCACTCCCCTAGAGAATCTTCTACTTATCTGTGGGCCGCCAGCTCTTACATCTGTTCTTCAGGTGTTTCTGATAAGATGTTAGTGGTTTTCTAAAAACACAGATTCCAATCACTTTGGGCGAATATTTACTCAGTAAACATAAATACACTTTGGGGTTTAGGTGAGTGATTAAATATCTTGATATTCAGATTTAAATGACTTAACAATGTTGGATTCTTGGCTGACTTTTTTAAAAGTTTATTTATTTGAAAGGTAGAGTGACAAAGAGAGAGAAAAAAAACATATCTTCATTTTGCTGGTCCATTCCCCAAATGCCTGTAACAGCTGGGGCTGGGCCAGGCTGAAGTCAAGACAAGAACTCCAACCGGGTTCCAATGCTGGAGGCAGGGTCCCAGGTACTCAGGCCTTCACCTACTGCCTCCCAGGATGTGCATTAGCAGGAAACTGGATTGTAAGTAGAGGAGGGACTTGAACCCAGACACTCCTATATGTGATGCAGGCATCCCAACCAAGAGTTTAACCTGCTGTACTACTTACCCTTTTTTCCATTTGTATGTGAATGCCTAGCACTATGGGAAATATTCTACAGATGGAATTAGAATTGATTCTGCTTTTCAGTAGTGAGCACTTAGCCCAGTGGTTGAGATGCTCACGTCCTACAAGAGTGCCTGGATTTGGAGCACCTAGATTTTATTTCTGACTCCAGCTTCCCACTAATGCAGTCCCTGCGAGGCAGCATGAGGAGCAGTGATGACTCAATGATCAGATCCCTGGCCTCCTTGTGGGAGACCTGGATTGCTTCCCCTGCCCCAGCCCAGCCCAGCCCAGCCCAGCTACTGAGGGTATTTGGAGAATATAACAGCAGATAAGACCTCTCTGTCTGCTTCTCAAATACATTGTAAAAGTAATTATTAGGCTGGCGCCGCGGCTCACTAGGCTAATCCTCCGCCTAGCGGTGCCAGCACACCGGGTTCTAGTCCCGGTCGGGGCGCCGGATTCTGTCCCGGTTGCCCCTCTTCCAGCCCAGCTCTCTGCTGTGGCCAGGGAGTACAGTGGAGGATGGCCCAAGTGCTTGGGCCCTGCACCCCATGGGAGACCAGGAGAAGCACCTGGCTCCTGCCTTCAGATCAGCGCGGTGTGCCGGCCGCAGTGCGCCGACCGCGGCAGCCATTGGAGGGTGAACCAACAGCAAAAGAAGACCTTTCTCTCTGTCTCTTTCTCTCACTGTCCACTCTGCCTGTCAAAAAAAAAAAAAAAAAAAAAGTAATTATTAAGGGGCTGGTGTTGTGGTGTAAGGGTTAAGCCTCTTCCTGTGATGCCAGCATCCCATATGTGTGTTGGTTCAAGTTCCAACTACTCCACTTCTGATCCAGCTCCCTGCTGATGTGCCTGAGAAAGCAGCAGAGCATGGCCCAAGTGCTTGGGCCCCTATGCCCACATGGGAGACACAGAAGAATCTCTTGGCTCCTGGTTTCGGTCTGGCCATTGCAGCTATTTCAGGAGTGAACCTGCAGATTGAAGATATCTATCTCTCTATCTCTCTGTCTCTCTCTCTGTAACTCTGCCTTTCAAATAAATAAAATAAATCTTCAAAAAATTCTTTTTTAATTTTTAAAGAAATGATATTTTTCAGCTCAGGAAAACATTTAAACTTTTGGAAATGATTATGTTTTTCAGTTTTCATTGAACTGCTACTTGGGCTATTTGATCTGTCCCTGATGTAGCTGACTTTGGCATATCTACTCCGGTTCTGAGATCCAGGAAGAGAATAACAAGCAACCCTTAAATTCTTGTGAAGCCGATGATTTCATCCCCCTCCCCGAGACTTGAAAATCCAACCCCCTATTTGAGTTTTCCTAGATGCCGTGATTGAACAAAGTCCCCGAGGCAGTGCTGGGGTCCCAGGCCTGACCCAGCTTTGAGGACCCTGCAGTTAGACTGTCTGGGACAGCCACCTGCGGTATCAGTCCTTTCCAGGACAAACTCACCGTCAGGGAGGACTGAGCCATGAGCGATGGAAGGGTTGGTGCACAATGTGAAGGCCAGCTTTTCTTCTTTTGGAAGCTGCATCCTCTGTGGTCAGCAGTAACAAAGGCAAGACCAAGACATCTGCTATCCTCTCTTCCTAGCAGGGAACTGTCCAAAAGAAAACAAAAACAAAAACAAGTTGTTGGGGGGTGTGTGTGTGGTGCATTTTGGAAACTTTTTGTTAAGTTTTCAACAATTTTTTAAAGGTTTTTTTTTTTTATTATTATTTTTTGACAGGCAGAGTGGACAGTGAGAGAGAGACAGAGAGAAAGGTCTTCCTTTGCCGTTGGTTCACCCTCCAATGGCTGCCGCGGCTGGCGTGCTGCGGCCGGCGCGCCGCGCTGATCCGATGGCAGGAGCCAGGAGCCAGGTGCTTCTCCTGGTCTCCCATGGGGTGCAGGGCCCAAGCACCTGGGCCATCCTCCACTGCACTCCCTGGCCACAGCAGAGAGCTGGCCTGGAAGAGGGGCAACCGGGACAGAATCCAGCGCCCCAACCAGGACTAGACTTTTGAAAGGTTTTACATAGAGTCAAACATGACAAAATACTAATAAAAAGCTCCAGTATACCTCTTTCCAAATACTATGCTAAGGAGTTCAACAAATATTTTCCATTCTTGTAATAACCCACGAAATGAGTTTTAGATTTACTATTCATATTTTATGGAGGAAACCAAGACAGTAGGTTAAGTAATTTATTCAGAATCACATGATAAGCAAGGGGAGTTGCTGGGGTTACAGGCTCTATTTGGTCTCAGTCTTCCTCCCCTTAAGTATGATTTACTGGCTCCTAGTTGTAGAAAGAACCACTTCACTCACATCGCACTGCAGAGCAGTGCCCCCCGTGTTCCATTTCCCCCTTCTCCACTAAAGCCATCCTGCCAACCAAGGCCGGGTCAACTTTTCTTCCTCTATTGCTTTAATTCGGTCACCACCTGCTCGAACCACTTCCTGTAGCCCACAGGAAGTTCAGCCGGCTTCTTCACCAGGCCCCCGTGCCTATCTTACAGAACAGCCCTTCTCTGGCCTCTGCAGCCTGCAGTTGAGACGTAAGAGACAGCAGTGCACTGGAAGGAAGGAGATAAATATTTTCCAGTAGGAACAATGATGCTTTCTTGTCTTGCAGATCAAATGCTTGGGAATTTTTCATTTTTCATTCCTAGGGAAAGGCAGCTTACTTAAATGCTTCTGAAGAGAAACAAAATCCTAGAATTTAAGTTTACATTTTCCTCAACAGCCGTGATGATCTGAAGTTCACACATTCCATCTGAGTGCCTACTTGTTCATCCCATCTCTCCTTCCCAATTTTGTTTATACTGTTGTTAGGTTTTTGTTAAGCAAAAAAGAAAAGTCCGCTAAAATTTTTTGACTTGATTTCACAAAATTATTTATTTACTTTTTTTTTTTCATTTTATTTGAAAGGCAGAGAGATGGAAAGAGAAAAACAGAGGTACAGAGATGGAAAGAGAAAAACAGAGGTACAGAGATCCTCCACCTGCTGGTTTACTACTTAAATATATGCAACAGCCAGGGCTGGGCCGGCTGAAGCCAGCAGCCAGGAACTACACTGGAGTCTCACTTGGGTGGGAGGGACCCAAGCATTTGGATCAACCTGCTACCTTTCATCAGAGGTGCAGTAGCTAGAACTTGAACCAAGCACTCTGGTATGGGGGGTGGGCATCCCCAGTGGCAACTTAACCTCTGAGTCTGCCCCTTGACTTGGCTTCTAAATTTAATTCACAAATCAAAACAAATGAAAAAAATTTTTAAAAAGATCTCATGAGCAAAAATCAGGAGAAAGAAGGTACAGACTTTGAATGAATTTATATAAAACCTCACGAATATTTTCTACCTTCTACAATAAAGTATTATAGGCAATATTTTAGGGACTGGTGTTGTGGCTTAGTAGGTTAAGCTGCCACCTGTGATACTGGCATCTCATATGAATGATAGTTCTAGTCCCAGCTGTTCCACTTCCAATCCAGCTCCCTACGAATGCACCTGGGAAAGAAGCAGAAGATGACCAAAATACTTGGGCCCCTGCCACTCACTTAGGGAGACCTGAATGGAGTTCCAGGCTTCAGGCTCTGGGCTTTGGCCTGGCTGAGCCCCAGCCTTTGAAGCCATTTGGGGAGTGAACTAGCAGATAGATTTCTCTCTCTGTCTCTCCCTCTCTGTGCAATTCTGCTTTTCAAATACATTTTTTGAAAATCTAAAAAAAAAAAAGGTAATATTTTAAACAAAGAGAATATCAATGACACTCTCCATATCTTAAATTACTAATGGTGGCCAATGTACAATTCAATTCTCTTTGCCATCTGTTGCTTGCTAGAAACTTTAGTGTGTTTTCCAAGGAAATTCTAACGAGAGATTCCTCTAAAAACAAGAAGAATTAGAAAAAGAGAAGGAAGAGGACAAAGAAGAACAACAAGGAGAAGAAGGAGAAGAAGAAGGGGGAGAAAGGAAAAAAAGAGCAAAAAGTCTTGGAGCAAGTGTGTCGCCCAGCTGCTGGGACCTTGCCTCCCACACTGGAGGGCCTGAGTTCAATTCGTGGCTCTGGCTCTGACTCCAGCTTCCTGCTAATACAAACCCAGAAAGGTACTGGTGATGGCTCAACTTCCTGCCATGCACATGTGAGACTTGGATTGAGTTCCCAGTTTCCTGCTCTGGCCTAGCCCAGCCCTGGCTATTTAGGGCATATGGGGAATAAACCAAAAGATGGTAGATCTCTCTCTCTCTCTCTCTGTCTCTCACATTTAAAAATTACCAATAAAAAAACTTATTTTTTTTGCAGGATATACATACTAACATTTTTCTTGTCTGATTCTATCCAATTTCTTGATGGTGTTTTGATTGAAGATTTATTAGGAGAGCTTCACAATTTGAACAAATACACTGAAAATGCTCTTCCTGTTGAACAAGAGGTATGAGGAAATAAGTCAATTTTTTTTGTTTGCTATGTAATGATTCAACCAGTTTTCTCTAATTGGTACTAAGCTATCTTACCAGTAATCTCTACTTTAAAAATTTGACTTGTGGGACTGATGCTGTGGTGTAGTGGGTAAAGCCACTGCCAGCAGTGCTGGCATTCCATATAGGTGAGGGTTCCAGTTCCAGCTGCTTCACTTCTAATCCAGCTCTCTGCTACATACAGCCTGGGAAAGCAGTGGAAGATGGCCCAAGTCCTAAGGCCCATGTGTGGCAGAATGAGAAGGCCATGCCAAGATGGCCACTGGCAAGCATGCGTCAGTTACTCAGGAATGGCTTCAAAACCCACCTGGCAACAGAGCCTGCCTGGCAACAGGCTGTGATTGGTTAGGGCATAAACCACCCCTTGACCGGATTGGCTGCCTTGGCTATTTAAGCTGCTGTACCAACTGAAATAAATGAGTCTGCAGGCTGCTCGGCTCTGGCCTGCTTTCACCCGACTCCGGGGATCTGTGTGGTGATTCCACGCCTCTTGTGCCCACCATGCTCCTCCTCTCAGAACGAATCCACAGCAACACCCAAGCACCTACATGGGAGACCCAGAAGTTCCTGGCTCTGGATCAGCCCCGTTCTGGCTGTTGCAGACATTTGGGGAGTGAAACAGTAGATGGAAGACTTCTTTCTTTGCCCCTGCCTCTCTGTAACTCTGCCTTTCAAATAAATAAATCTTTTTAAAAATGTTATTTGTTTGTTTGATAAGCAGAGGATTACAATTTCCAGCCCTCTGATGGGTTGTATCCCCGCCTCTGATTGGCTGTTATCACAGTCTCCTGACTGGTTGTTATTCTAGCCCTCTGATTGGTTATTAGCTGTAATTCTGTTCTCCTGATTGGTTAAATCTAGGTAGGCATTTTTGTTTATAAAGAGTCAGTGCCCCAGGCTTCTTAGGACAACTCCTCTCTTGCAGTCCTCTCACCTGACTGCTGCTGCAGGTGCCTCCTCACTGCAATAAATCTTGCTTTGCTCACTGTCGCCATCAGCATGGAAATTATTTGACATGAGACAAGAACAGAGATCGCCTTGAGATTGCCTTCATGGTCTTGTAATACTGTCTTTGGGGCAGCTATCAGGTAGCTAGAAACTTGTCTAGAGACAGGAGAAAAGATTGGGTGGGACCCTGGAGTCAGGGCTTCTCTCCCTCCCTAAATATCTGTGTGACCTGAGGCTGGCCAACTTCGGGGCCTCATTTCCTCATCTGATTGGAAAAAAAAAAAAAAAAAAAGGTGGGTATAAGGGTTGGCTACCAGAGGATCAAGGATTCATGGCCCCCTGAGGTCAACCCAAGCACCACCCTTCCTCCCCAGGACCACCCCAGAACCCTCCTACATCCATCTGCCCCCAGGAATGTTTAAATCCAGGCTCCTTGGCTCCAGGGCCTTGCCAGAGCCAGGCTGTCCCAGGCAAGTCTGTCTTGTAGGCAGCAGACCACAGGGAGCACATCCCAGCCCCGCCTAGGATAAGCCCCTTTCTGCAACCCAGAGAAGCCATCAATGTTTAATTTCACTCACAATAACCTGAAACAGATTCAGACTGCGATGTGCAGCATCTCCCGGCACCACTCCTGCTTTGGAAAAAAAAAGACAAGAAAAAGAAATGTGCTTGCGTTCAGCTGCAATTTACTCAGCAGAGTGATTAATCAATTAATTATTCCATTCACTGAGCATTACTGAGTGTTTACCATATGCATCCTTGTACTACTGGAGTAGGAAGACGGAGTAGCCCAGGGCCAGCCTCAGCACCTGGCTTGGTGACCTGTGTCTCACCCCAACACCCACACACCCAGGGAGGTCTTCAGTGGCTCCCCACCCTACAGTTTGTCTTTCCCACATGAATTCTCTACACAGTCATCATTTTAAAGTGACAGTCTTCCTAAAGCCCTTGCTTAAAATTCTAAGCTTTCTCCCACCCTGAACGAAAAAGAACTTCTGAACAGGCACATAAGGCCTCCAGGGAGGGGTCTCAGTCACCCCTTCAGCCTTCCCTCCAGTTGCTCCTGGCTACAAACTTCCCCTAATGCTAACACCAAACTCTGAGCCATTCCCTGGCACAAAAATGCTGTTTCCCCTCTTCACCACTTAGCTTAGCCCCTTCCCTGTCTAAACTGCCAGCACTGACTTTAAGATCCCCCTCTGCCTGGGAAGCAGTAGAAGATGGCCCACGTCCTTGGGCCCCTGCACCCACAGGGGAGACCCAGAGGAAGCTCCTGGCTTCCAATCAGGTCCGCTCCGGCCGTTGCGATCATGTGGAGAGTGACCCAGCGGATGGAAGACCTTTCTCTCTGTCTCTCCCCCTCTCCATCTATAACTTTACCTCTCAAATAAATAAATAAATAAATAAATCTAAACAAAACAAACAAAAAAAAACCACATGCTCTCCCCCCCACATCTGCAGAGCTGCTCTGACCTCATTAACCCACCTCTGTCTATCTCTACTCTCTTACCCCATTGTATTACAATTATCTGCTTATTTTTGTGTCATCTCCACTCACTGCAATCCTGAGAAGGCTGTCCTTATTTATATTTGCAATTTCGGAGCCCGGCATGGGTAATTTTGAATTAAAGTGAACCTTCCATATGTGTTGGCAGACTGAATTAATTTGGGATGTGTAATTACATGTCTGTTCCTGTAAGGCCTTTGGGTTTGGAGAGGAGAAGGCAATATTCTACCCCTCTGTATCCAGAAAACAAGCAGAGAAACTGAGATTTTAGAGTAGCAAGTGGGCCAGAAAGGCAAAGGAGCCTAGCCTAGTGCTTCCTTGCACCTCTCTTTTACAAGATGCTTGTTTGCCTTTCTAGTGCTATTGTATGCCCAGGCCAAATTGCTCTCTTTCTATTTTCTTTAAGGTTTTATTTAGATTCATATTTATTTAAAAGAGCAAGGGGCGGGGGTGGGGGGAGAAAGCTTTCATCTTCTGGTTCGCTTCCTAAATGCCCACAGCACCTGAGGCTGGGCCAGATTGAAGCCAGAAGCCCAGAACTCAATCTGGGTCTCCCATGTGGGAGGCAGGGATCCATGCATTTGGGCCATCATCTGCCATCTCCCAGGGTGTGCATTATAAGGAAGCTAGATTAGAAGTGGAGTGGGAACTCAAGCCCAGGCACTGACAGGAAATGCAGACATCTTAACCTCTGTACCAGGTGCAGAAAAACTTATCAATTCTTCCTATTCTTCATTTAGGAAAAGAGCAGGAAGTGTTCTTTTCATCAATGCCCACTCTCTGCATTGTTAGGATTAAGTTAAAACAATGACCTTGGATCATTTAGCAGACTGTTTCGCCCACAGTGAGTGCTCAGTAAACGATGCTTTCACTGTCCTTGTTGTTAATGTTCTGTACTAGTGGTTTTGGGGTGGCTTTTCTCCAGGATGCAGATCTGAACTTCAGGGTTTCCAGGATTATAGGGATAACTGTCATCCCTGGGTTAGGAAGCCTGTTTGCCATGGGAGCTGTTGGCCTGCTTCCCAGAGCTCTTTTCCTGGGTGGAGCTATTGGAGAAATCATTGTGTGAATGGCTTCCTCATGTGATTGTCCCTGCTGGAAAGACCTTTTTGAGCTTAGGATTTGTCCAAGTGCTAATTAAAAGGGATGCCTTTGTTCCTTTGTTTGACAGTTGGATTCTGCTCTTCCTGGAGATCTCACTTTTACCATGTTAAGTAACACTATCTTCTCTCTCCTGTCACACTCCATTTGGGATATTCAAATCTACCCTCACTGACTTCAAAACTTCCACTTGCCCCCTTGGATTTACATTTTCTGTGCTTTTTTTCTGCTTATGAATGTTACAGACATGGACAAGGGAGTCAGGTAAGAGGAAAACAAATGTAATTTTGGGGAAAGATTGTGTGGCTATCCCATTGTTTCCCAACCTTTACTATAGAAAGAAACAGGGTTAAAGTGTACATGGAAGGGAACAAAAATGGGAGCTGGCACTGTGGCATAGTGGGCAAAGCTGCTGCCTGTGACACTGGCATCCTAAATGGGCACCAATTTGAGTCCCATGGCTGCCCCACTTCCAATTCAGCTCCCTGCTAATAGCCTGGGAAAAGCAGCAAAAGATGTCCCAAATGCTTGGGCCCCCGCACCCACTTAGGAGACCTGGCTTTACCCTGGCTCAGCTTGGTCATGGAGGCCATTTGGGGAGTGAACCAGCGGATAGAAGATCTCTCTCTCTGCAGTTGCCTTTCAAGCAAATAAATAAATCTTAAAAAAACAAAACAAAACAAAACAAAACAAAAAAAAAAAACAACCTTTGTGTGGACATTGTAATCTCTTTTGGGTCAAGGAGCAGGAGTGGAATGGTGGTCACATATAATTGGTATATGCTTAATTAAAAAAAAAAAAAAACACCAAACTGATATCCAAAGTGTTTGAACTATTTGCCAAGAGCAGTGGATGAGAATTGTAGTTCTTCCACAGCCTAATCAAAGCTTGCTATAATCAGTCCAGTTTAATCTTAGCCATTCTATTAAGTGTGCAGCGGTATCCCATTGTGGTTTTAATTTACATTTCTCTAATGGCCAATTATTTGGATGACATTGCACAGAATACTTGCCATCATATATCTTTTGCCCATCTTTGGATTATAAGAGATAAGAATTTGGAGCTAGTAGCACTGGTCATTGGTATCAAGACAGTTTTCTGTGGGGCTGACCATTGCGGCCACTTAGGGAGTGAACCAGTGGATGGATGATCGATCTCTCTGTCTCTGTCTCTTCCTTCTTTCTCTGTAGCTCTGCCTTTTAAATAAATTTAAACAAAAAAAAAACACAATTGATTTTTTTATACTGATACTGACTCCTATTATCTTGCGAAGTTATTAGTTCTTTTGGCTTTTTTGTAGCTTCTATCAGACTTTTTTTTTTTTTTAGATTTATTTATTTATTCGAGAGGCAGAGTTACAGAGAGAGAGAGGGAAAGACAGAGAGGTCTTCCATCCACTGGCTGCACCAGTCTGAGCCTGGCAGATCTGAAGCCAGGAGCCAGGAGTTCTTCTGGGTCTCCCACATGAGTGTATGGCACCAAGCACTTGGGCCATCTTCCACTGCTCTCCCAGGCCATAAGCAGAGAGCTGGATTGGAAGAAGAGCAGCTGGGACAGGAACCTGGGATGCCAGCACCGCAGGTGGAGTGGCTTAACCTACTATGCCACAGTGCTAGCCCTCCATAAGACTTTCTACATAGATGATCATATCATCTACAAATAGATAGCTTTATTTTTTCTTTACTATTGTATTAGTCCATTTTCCACTATTGTAACAAAATACTCGAGGCAGGCTAACTTTATAAAGAAGAGACCTAGTTAGTTCACTACTTTGGAGACTGCAAATGTTCACAGCACAGCACTCTAGGGAGGGTCCGCTTGGTTCACCACCTCCTCACAGATGGCATGATGGTGGGAGCATGTGTCTGAAGACAGGAAGCCAGACTGCAAGACTGGGTATCATCATGCCTTCCAAGGGCATGCCTCCAGTTGACCTAAGGATCTTTCACTAGACTTCACCTCTAAATGTATCGCTACCTCTCACCTCACCACACTGGGAGACAAACCTTCAACACATGAAGCCTTATGGAACAAACTCAAACCATACCCACAGCAATGCTAACTACTACCTTCCTTTTATTTAGTTCTCGAGCCTTATTGCCCAGATCTAGAACACCCAGAACACTGTTGAATCGAAGTGGTGAAAGTAGGCATCCTTGCTTTGTTTCTGATCTTGGGGGAAATGCATTCAGTCTCTTACCATTAAGTAGGGTGTTTGTTATAGGTTCTACATAGATGCTCTTTTTCAGGTAGGAGAAGTACCCTTCTAGACCTAGTTTACTAAGAGTGTTTGTAAGGAATGGATGATGGATTTTGCCAAATGCTTTTTTTGCATTGATTGAGAAGATTTTTTTTTTCTGTAAGTGTGTTAATAGAATTAATTCCATCGATTTGTGAAGGTTAAACCAATTTTGCACTCATAGGATAAACTCCACTTGGCCATGATGTATTCTTGGTTTTCTATATCAGTGTATTTGATTAAATAAGAAGTCTTGCATCTATGTTCATGAGAAATATTGTTAGTTTTCCTTCTTGTCATGTCTTTGTCTAGTTTTGATTACAGAGTAATGATGACCTCAAAAGAATGAGTTTGAATCTCTAGAAGAGTTTGTGTAGAGTTACTACAATTTATTTTTCTGACATTTCACATGATCCAGGAGTGAATATTGTAAGCATAGAAAAAAATTTGAAGATTTAAATGGGCCAAAAAGATTATAAGGCATATCCTTGCTAGCTCATGCTTTTAGACTATTTCAGCCTTTCTTTGTCTTTGGGTTGTTTTATAATTTGTAAATTGATAATATTACAAAAGATCCTTGTCCATAGAAGAATAAATTAATTGTGTCTGGAGGAAAACAATTTATTATTTCCCTGTGGATGGACCTATCTTACATTTATTGTAAACCATTTTATATCATTGCACATTTTCAACTTACCTTTTGAGTCATTTGAAAACATACTATTGTTTTCCCCATGTTAATAAGTTAAATAAAATCCTTGAAAAGTGTACATTTTATATTTACACAAGAATCACAGTTTTTCCTTAAAAATTATCTTTTAATGCAGTACTGAAAATTCATGCTATAGGCTCTGTTAAATCCAAGGTTATCAGGTTGGTCAGTTGTTGATGACACACAAGGTCATTTGCTATAAGTGCTAAAGATGATAGCCAGAGAAAAGTTATTTTAAGATTAAAGAGAGGTTGGAATTTATTTTCTTATCTCTAAAAAGAGATATTGGGATAGATCATTTCTAAGGTCCTTTTCCATTCTAATCATCCAATTCCAACCTAGTGATTTCATGATGAACTTATTTCAATTTCCAAAGTTCATTATCTGTTAAATGGGATAGTGACATCTTCTGTGTAAATTTCAGATAATCAGATAAAATAATGGATTGGAGATGTTGAAAGTACAATATAAATCTAAGGGTTTCTTATCTGTGCCTCATGGCAAGTAAAGATAATGAGATGTTCCTGTCATTCCTTCATTTTTGGTCACTAGTTTAAATTTTATAATATGTATAATCTGCTATGAAGCCTAAATGAGCTGACCTGAATTTAGCCTTTTTTATTGAAGAAGAATCATTACCTTAAAATTAAGCTTATCACAGTTTTTAAATGATCTAGAATGTTAAATTCTAAAAGTGCAGACTGAGACAGATGCAGTGCCTCTGGATCTACTTTCAAATGCAGAGGCAGTCAGTTGCATGGATAGCCTAGAGATAGTGCCATTCTCACTTCTATTTTGTAATTACTTGAAAGATTTACAGAGTTCTAAAACTGATTCAAGTCACACATTGCCTCATAACCATGCAGCCATGGGTGTACTCCATGGACAACCTCTGCACTCTGCCAGCCACTTTCTGACTCTAGCTCATTCTCCAGTCCTCTCATAGGAGTGTCAGGATATCCAGTTTGAGTGAAGCACAAGATTACATAACATACACGGTGCATTGGCCCAAGGTACTGAGTGAGAAGCAACACTAGTATGAGTAAGGTGGAGCCCAACTTACTGGTACAGTTCAATCAACATGAAGCTGGAGTCCCAGACCCTGCCAGTAATCCAGCCACGAATGAAAGCAAGTCAGTGTGAATAGCTAGTCTGTTGTGGGTTAGGCTAGGTCTAAATTCCTATTCTAGACTCTCGCCCCTCACTTAGAGAGCATTCTAACTACAGGCACAAATACAATGTACAAAGTAATAAAGTTGATTGATTGATTGATTGATTGATTTTTGGACAGAGTGGACAGTGAGAGAGAGACAGAGAGAAAGGTCTTCCTTTTCCCGTTGGTTCACCCCCCAGTGGCTGCTGTGGCCAGTGCACCGCGCTGATCCAAAGCCAGGAGCCAGGTGCTTCTCCTGGTCTCCCATGTGGGTGCAGGGCCCAAGGACCTGGGCCATCCTCCACTGCACTCCCAGACCACAGCAGAGAGCTGGACTGGAAGAGGAGCAACCGGGACAGAATCCGGCACCCAAACAGGGACTAGAACCTGGTGTGCCGGCGCTGCAGGCGGAGGATTAGCCTACTGAGTCGCGGCACCGGCCTAAAGTAGATTTAAAAGATGAGGAAAACACCCACACACATGGGCATTGTTCAGGGAGAGTGCCCTGCTTGCTCTTGGTCCACATGAAGAGAGAGAGACAGAGAGAGAAAGAGACAGAGAGAGAGAAAGAGACCACCTCTCCCTTTCTCCCCTTTCCCAGGCTTCCTATGAGCTTAGAAAAGGGAGTGGTTACTTGATACCACTCCCAGGTCCCAGGTAAGGGGAAGTATATCAAGGGGAAGGAGTCATTTGACTGACAAGTGGGCAGATAGGGTAACATAAGGGCTGGGGAGGTGTGGCTTCTAGCCCGTGACCCTAATCTAGCTACCTGCCTTATCGCATATCAGGTCTACATAGGTGAATTTTCTCTAGTTAAAAAAGACTTATTACCTAGTCCAAGTTAAAATTATTTATTTATTTTATTTTTATTTTAAAGGCAATTTATACTTTGGCTTACTCCCCAAGTCCCCACAAAGCAGGGGCTGTGCCAGACCAAAGCCAGGAGCCCAGAACTCAATCTGAGTCTCCCATGTGGGTGGCAGGAATCCAAGTACTTGAGCCACCATCTGCTGTTTCCCAGGTTGGACACTCACATGAAACTGGAAATGCAAGTGGAGCCAGGACTTGAACCAGGTACTCCAGTGTGGGACGAAGTGCTTCAAGCCCAAATGCCCACCCCTAGTCCATGTCCTTAATGAGTTCATACACATTCTCTTAACCTTTGTGAGCCTATTTCCTCATCCTTGAAAGAAACTAGATAGGGTGATATTTAAGTTCTCTTCTAATCTAAAGTTTAAAAATAATGTTTTTGACATGGAAGAAAAAATTGGAAAGCTATGATCCATTTTCATTTGTCTATGTTTTACCCATCCATGAGTCTATTAATTTATTCCACAATATTTTCTGTGTGTAAGACACAGAAAGATGTCTAAGATGCAGCTTCACTTTCAGGAATGCTATGGAAACCCTTCTTCTGCCAGCTCGCGTATGTATGGCGGGATAGCACAGACTGCCTTTAACTAGACAAGGTTGAGGAACTGCTAATCAATTAATTAATTAACAATCATCAAATGGAACCCAGTGGGGATGTGTGGCTCAGCTTCCCAATGCTAATCACTGGCCCTTTGTAGAGCTGAAACAGGACAAATCATGGCAGGATCGCAGATGAGCTGGCACACAGACGTTATTGCAAAGAGGCTGTGATTCTCATTTGTATCACTGTGCTTGCCAGTTTTTATCTGATATTAATTAGAACTTCTAGAAGTACACGTTAGAACCATAAAATATGAACATTCATGCCACTGGCAATCTTAGGCATACTGAAATAGCCCAGGGCAATTTTAAGGTAAGATTACTGTGACTGGTATTGGAAGGTTTGATTTTCCACTGCCTTCAAGGAAAAGTTTGTCAGGGGTCTGGGCATTCACCAAACTTATCTATCTGTGCCACTGAACTTTTGCCTTTGTGTGTTCGTGCCGTCATCTGCCTCATTCCTTTCACGATTTCCAGCAAATTCAATGTCATCTTGATGTATTTGTCACATGACTGCATTTGGATTTCCAGTTGTGATTTCTCCAGGAATACTGCCTGGCTTGATGTTCTAGGTTGTTTCTCATCATTATGAACTTCTGTGCTCCATTAACTAACACTCCAACCACCAAATGATCTCTTAAGGTGACGTTAATGGTGGACTGGTTCATTTGCCTGACATCTTTGCCACAAAATACTTGTGAGCATTCCTGTGTAGCAGCAACTGTTGTTGATCCTTGAACATAAACTCCTAGAAGGAAAGGTTCATGTGCGCTTTGGACAAGCTGACTGATGCAAATGGTGGGGTAACGGTTCTTCCATTCATGATTACGGTATCATAAATTTACATGAAATGAAATATATAATATGGGGAGTTTGGAGCTTCAGCATAATCTGTTAGGATTTCTCAAGTTCAGAGGAATGATATCAGACACAGAGATCTTACAGTGAACCATGCGTGAGGTGCTTCCTCCTACCATGTTGTCTTCTAAAAGACAATGAGACCTGAGCAGAACTAGAACTCCACAGGCTACTTTGAGCTGTCTCGGTTTCATCGTGCGTATGGACGTTTTTTGTATCTGTGGCTTTTGAACACTCTCTGAATACCTTGTGCCAGTTGGATGAATCCCTGTGTTATGGAATCTGCCTCCCCTACCAAGAAGTCAAAACTCAAATTCGTCGCCTCTTTGGTAGGAGACGCGGCCTTCTCCCTGGGCCGCCCCCATCAGATGCACCTGTGTTAGACTTTGACCTGACAGGACCCAGTAAATGGAATAGGCTCTGTGTGCAGATTCTGCTTTGTCCGTGCTGGTGGCAGCAGTGACCCTGTTTCCAGAGGTGGAGCAGCAGTGGTGGCAAGGGTGAATCGCTGATGGCGCCTCTGTTGGATGCAATCACACTTGCAGGAAAGTCAAGTTCCCAGTGTTCAGTTCTCAGCAGAGGCTGTTGTGGGGAGCAACCGGACTAGACTGAGTTACTGGAATTAAGACTTATTCTATGCATCTGCTCTCCCACAATATGGCGCTGGGAGAGAAGTAAACAGCTTCCGCACAGCTGCCTCCAGTTCAACTAATAAACTGTAGGACTTGCTATTGATTGGAGGAGAGCAGCGTACTCGGCGTGTGGGCAGCCGAGTTAGGATTGGCGGAGGAGGACTATAAAGGAGGAGAGAGACGGCATGCACCAGGAACATCTATGGGGAACATCTAAGGGGAGCATCTAGCTGAAGGAACACCTGTGCAGCCCCCAGAGAAAGCCGGCCGGCGGTGTGCCGCTCCCCTGCGGAAGTGGGGAATGCGGCCAGGGGGAACTGCCCTTCCACGGAGGTGGAAGGGATAGTAGCCAACCCGGGAAGAACCAGCAGCAAACCCGGGGAGGGCCGAGCAGACAGAAAGAACAGCGCAGGGTCCTGTGTCGTTCCTCCACGAAGAGGGGGAGCGACATAGTGGTGCCGTGACTCGGATATGAAGCCTAGGCAGGGTTTAGTGTCGTTCCTCCACGAAGAGGGGGAGCGACAGGCTGTGGCTTCAGGAAGCGCAGCCTCACCATTTTCCCTCTGACCCTTCAATGAATGAGTCTTTAAGTTACCTAAAGTCTCCTGGAATCCCTTTGGAGCTTCTGTCTCTTTCTACTTAGATTAGCCCTGGTGAATTCTGTTTCATTTTTTATTCTTAATTAGGGGTCAGAGCAGTGGTGTAGTGGGTAAAGCTGTTGCTTGTGGTATTGGCATCCCATATGGGTGCCGGTTCCAGTCCCAGCTGCTCTACTTCCAATCCAGCTCCCTGCTAATGTGCCTGGGAAAGCAGAGGAAGATGGCCCAAGCCCTTGGACACCTGCACCCACGTGGGGTACCAGGAAGAAGTTCCAGGCTCCTGACTTTGGATCCATCCTGCTCCGGCTGTTGTGGCCGTTTGGGAAGTGAACAAAAGGATGGAAGATCTCTGTCTCTTTCTCTGCCACTCTGCCTTTCAAACAAATAAATAAATCTCAAAACAAAAACAAAAACTTAATTCAGTGAGACTTTGCATTTAACTAGAATGCCATATCTATTGAAGGCAAGGCTTTGGGGCAAAATAAATAGTCACACTCACAGAACACAACAGAAATAAAGTGAAACTTGTGGGATTGCATGACTGCTTTAAATACACTGGGACAGGGAGTGGGCATTTAGCCTAACAAGTAAGATGCTGATGTCCCATATCAGAATACTGGGATTTGATTCCTGGCTCTGGCTCCTGACTTCAGCTTCCCACCAATGCAGATCCTGGTTTGCTTAAGTAATTGTTTTCATGCCTCAAATATGAGAGACTCAGATTGAGTTCCCAGTTCCTGACTTTAGTCTAGCCCAGCTCTGGATGTTGCGGGCATTTGAGGAGAGAAATAGCAAATGGGAAAGCGCTCTCTCTCTCTCTCTCTCAAATTAACAAGCAAACAGACAAACACTAGGGGCAAAAGGGGAGGAAATTATACATTCTAAGACTGAAATTTGGGCTTATGGTGGTTTTCAAAATGCCAGAGAATTTCTGACTATTCTGAGTGTGAATCTCCAACAATTGCAGCTCAAGGCAGCCAGGTCTCTGCAGCCTTGGCTCTTATCCTATCATTCATGATGTATAAAGGGCCAAGCACTACTATTATATGAGCATCAAGGCTCCAATCAGGAAAAAGTAGGATGCTGTGACATGGAATGGGGCCGTGTGGGGAGATCTGGCTGACTTGGAGCTTGCTGAACTCCCTAACTTACAGAGCACCCCTTCTAGCAGCTGCCCTTCCTGCTGCTTGACAGAGCTCCAAGTCCCTACTTCAGACTCGCAGGAGACAAGCACATGCCAAAGGAAGCTGGTTCTCATGCTAAACTCTCCCCTACTTATCGCCTCTAAACTGGAGAATAGATTCAGACCCAGGCTTTCTCTACTGAAGCTGTTTTTATTACTTCAACAACAGTTTAGCCAATGTAGTTGCTTCACCAGGCTACCTCTGGTTCTGCTGTCAAAACACAGCACAAGGGGCCGGCACTGTGGCACAGTAGGTTAATCCTCCAGTCGCGGTGCCGGCATCCCATATGGGCCATGATTCGAGTCCTGGCTGCTCCTCTTCCAATCCAGCTCTCTGCTATGGCCTGGGAAAGCAGTGGAAGATGGCTCAAGTGCTTGGGCTCCCGCACCTGCGTGGGAGACCTGGAAGAGGCTCCTGGCTCCTGGCTTCGGATCAGCACACCTCTGGCAGTTGTGGCTATTTGGGGGAGTGAACCAGCAGATGGAACACTTTTCTCTCTGTCTCTCCCTCTCACTGTCTGTAACTCTACCTCTCAAATAAATAAATAAAATCTGTTAAAAAAAAAAAAAACACACACACAACAAAACCTGCTGTGTCACAGCTTTAACCTACTTCCTTTCTCTTGGTCTTACAGAACAACTGGCTATATAAAACAAAACAAACAACAACAAAAGCAAATCAGCCAGAAAGTACAGAAATGCCCAGACTGTTAGTGTAGTCTTCGCCCAGGGTGCTCCTGGGTAAGCACGTTTGCCATTTGCCTTCACATTATCAGCTACGCTTGAGCATTCTTTCTTTCCTAGGTGAGATTTCTACTTATTTCTTGGCTCCTGTGGCAAAGTCAGACATCTCAGAGGGATTTCTCTTCCCATGAGCAAGTAAGGTTGTCCCTGAACACTTTTAGGGTTTGTTTATGCAGACTTCAAGGAAGATAAATGTGAAAAATTCATTGCACTCTGAAGTCATGGGAGTTGTGACAGAACTAGGAGGTGACAGCTCTCACTGAGCTCGTGGGATTGGCTCAGAGACTTGGTGGCTCTGCATGAGGTCCCACGATTAGATATGCTCTGGAGCTATCTTTCAAGATACTTCTTGGTCTCCATATACCTCTGAATTAAAAGGTGAAACAAACAAACAAAAAACTTGGAAATAATCTAAATGTCCTCAATAGAAGAAAAGCTGAATTTATGGCACAGAGAAGAATCTAAGTAGTAGATAGCAGAAACTTGAGAGATTGTCAAAGGCAAAATGGTTCAAAGGGTTTATTATTACTATTTTTAAATGTTTATTTATCCTTATCTATTTAAAAGGCAGAGAGAGAGAGAGAGAGAGAGAGAGAGAGATCTTCCATCTATTCCTTCACTCCTGAGATGTTTGCAACAGCCAGGCCACAATGGCCAGAGCTGCACTGATCCAAAGCCAGAAACCAGGAGCTTCTTCTGGGTCTCCCACATGGGTGCAAGGAGGCCCAAGGACTTGGGCCATATTCTACTGCTTTCCCAGGCCATAGCAGAGAGCTGGACCAGAAGTGGAGTAGCCGGACTCGAACTGGCACCCATATGGGATGCCGGTGTTTCAGGCCAGGGCGTTATCCCACTGTGCCACAGAGCCGGCCCCAAGTAAGGTGTTTTCAATGATATTTACTATTATAATAACTTAGTGACCACTTTCTATATAAAAATTCCTATTACTTTATTCTATTTTTAAATCATTATTTATAAGCAGAGAAATAGAGAAAGAGAGGGAAATAGACACAGAGAAATCTCCCAAGTGTTAGTTCACTCCTCAATGCCTGCAACAGCTGGCATTTACGAAATAATAAAATCTAAGGTGGGTGTTGTGTCTCAGTGAGTTAAGCAGCCACTTGGGAAGCCTGCATCCCATATCTGATTCGAGTTCTGGTTATTCTGCTTCCAATCCAGCTTCCTGCTAATGTGTGCTGGGAGGCAGCAGATAATGGGTTGACAGGCTTGGGCCCCTGCCACCCACGTGGGAGAGTTCCATTCGGCTCTTGGTTTCTGCCTAGCTCAGCCCTGGCTGTTGGCAGGGTGGGAGTGGGGGTGAGATGGGGTGGGGTGGATTTGGGAAGTGAAACAGGGGATGGAAGTTTGCTCTGTCATTCTACCTTTTAAGTATATGAAAGTAAATAAATATTTATTTTAAAAAAATCCAAAATCTGGGGCTGGTGTTGTGGTGTAGCAGGTTAAGTCTCTGCCTGACATGCTGCCATGTTGGTGCTATTTTTTTTTTTTATATTTATTTATTTGAAAGGCAGGGGCTTTCCCTGTTACGCCACAGCACCAACCCCTGCACCGCTTCTGACCCAGCTCCCTGGTAATGTGCCTGGGAATGCAGCAGAGGATGGCCCAAGTGCTTGGGCCCCTGCACCCACGCGGGGGACCTGAAAGAAGCTCTAAGCTCCTGGCTTTGGCCTGACCTATCCCTGACCGTTGTGGCCATCTAGCGAGTGTACCAGCAGACAGATCTTTCTCTGTGTCTCCTCTTTCTATAACCCTGCCTTTCAAGTAAATAAAAAAATCATTAAAAAAATCCAAAATCCATACCATAGCCTCTGAGGTCATCCCTGCCCTGACCTATAGCCCCTCCCTGATGCACTCCCACCATCCTCTTTTGCCCCTGAGTCCCTGCTGTTCCTGGAGCAAGCCACAGAGTCTCTGCCCTTGCTACAGTTCTCATCATACTCTTTCCCTGGAAATTTGCAAGACCCCCTCACTGTCTCATCCAAAGCAGCAACTCCATGGTTGCCTGTCACCTCTCTTTATTTTTCCTCCTAGCACTTGCTACCATCTGGCATTCGATTAAGTAACTGTGCACGCATTTTTAGTGATCCATATACTGCCCCTCCACACCCCACACCTCCACCTTGTTAACTGCTGAACCTTCACTATCAGGAAAAGTATCTGGCCATCCTATGCCCAGCAAGTTTATAATATATTGCACGACTGAGTGAATTTCTGAACTACTTCCATGTTTTCTACTTTTAAATCTGAGTTGCTAGGACTGTATCAGCCACGGGGTGATCCAGGTAATAAGATGGATAATGAGAGAATTTCACTTCAAAGAACAGCATCCAAATATGGAATGTCATGGGCAGTGTGTGGGAAGAGAGATTAAGCAAGATAGCAGAGTTCAAGTGAGTGGGCATCGAGAGAATCCAAAGGAGAAAGTTAATTTGGAGAACTTTAAAATTATGAACTGAGTTTTAAATTCTACATCTTGATGACACCAGAGAAATGAAGCAGATTCAGACAATTTTGTTGATGTTATTGCTATTGTGGACATCATTTTCAGCAAGAGACTACTGAAATACTAATTGTTATACAGTGCTTTTCAGGACAGCTATAAACCAAGGTAAGCCAATAGTCAATAGGATGGCAAAATGAAATGGAACTACTTGAGGGGATATAGGGATAAAGAAAATTAGATCAAAACAGCAAAAAGCAGAAGGAGAGAAAAGCAAAACTATAAAAAGCAAGATACATAGAAAATACAAGATATTAAAAATTAGGCCAGCCATAATAAGGACCATTAAAATTTTTAATATATTAAATTCTATTAAAATACAAAAAGCCTCAGATTGCACTTAAAAAGTTATAAGCTTTTTAAAAGACATATTTCTAAATGGAAAATGAAGATATTAAAAATTACATCAGCCATATCTAGGAGCATTAAAAATTTAAACAGGCTAAATTAAACAATTAAATAAACTAAATGCAAAGAATTCTAAAGGGCATTGGGAAATTGTGATTTTTACATGAAGTATATCCAAAACCAAATTTCAAAGAAGAGCTGAAAATACAAGATGGACAAAGACAAGGAAAAATAAAGCAGGATGTGCAAGTCAAGGCAAGAGGCATTCCTGGGGAGCTAAGCATTCCTTGGGAGCTGGTGTTGTGGCACCGTGGGGTAAGCCTCCACTGATGTTGTTGGCATTTCATGTCAGAGTGCCCATGAGAGGCTGGGCTGCTCTGCGCCTAATCATGTTTCCTGCTGATAAGCCTGGAAAGACAGCCCAGTACTGGAGCTCCTGCAACCCATTTGGGAGACCAGGATAGAGTTATCGGCTCTCAGCCTGGGCATGACTTAGCCATAGCTGTTGTGGCCATTTGGGGAATGAACCAGCAGATGGAACATCTCCCTCTCTGTCTCTCCCTCTCTTGCTCTGTTGCTCTGCCTTTTAACTAACTAACTAACTAAATAAAAAATGTTTTAAAAAGACATTAATGGGGCCGGCGCCGCGGCTCACTAGGCTAATCCTCCGCCTAGCGGCGCCGGCACACCGGGTTCTAGTCCCGGTTGGGGCACCGGATTCTGTCCCGGTTGCCCCTCTTCCAGGCCAGCCCTCTGCTGTGGCCAGGGAGTGCAGTGGAGGATGGCCCAAGTCCTTGGGCCCTGCACCCCATGGGAGACCAGGAAAAGCACCTGGCTCCTGGCTCCTGCCATCGGATCAGCGCGGTGCGCTGGCCGCAGCGCGCCAGCTGCGGCGGCCATTGGAGGGTGAACCAACGGCAAAGACCTTTCTCTCTGTCTCTCTCTCTCACTGTCCACTCTGCCTGTCAAAAAAAAAAAAAAAATACATTAATGGGATTAAAATAGATATTTATATTAATTGAAGATACTAATTAAAATTTATATAATAATTAATTTAACAGTATTCTTTAAAATTATAAAAACAAAAGATTATTAGAAATACTAGAATTTGACAAGGCAATGACAAACAGTGAGGGACATTAAATACTTTTTTTTTTTTTGGACAGGCAGAGTTAGAGAGAGAGAGAGAGAGAGAGAGAGAAAGAAATCTTCCTTTTTTCCGTTGATTCACCCCTCCACGTGGCCACTATGGCTGGCGTGCTGCACCGATCCGAAGCCAGGAGTCAGGTGCTTCTCCTGGTCTCCCATGCAGGTGCAGGGCCCAAGCACTTGGGCCATCCTCCACTGCCCTCCCGGGCCACAGCAGAGAGCTGGACTGGAAGAGGAGTGACCGGGACAGAATCTGGCGCCCAACCAGGACAAGAACCAGGGATGCCAGCGCCGCAGGCAGAGGATTAGCCAAGTGAGCCACGGCGCCGGCTGACATTAAATACTTTTAAAACTTAAAATATGAAGGATATTTTCTTTATCAATAAATTGAAGAATATAAACATAATTGCTTGGAAATGATATTTTAGGACAACATGAATAAATCAGTAAGAGAGAAAACAAAATATTGAACTGTAGTCTTAGATTTATCCCCAAAATACTTCAAGCCAACTTCAGGTTACAATGAATAAATTCTACCAAATCTTTCAAAAAGTTATAGATAGCATCATTTCTGTGTTATTCATTGTTTCAGATAATAAGAAAAATTAGGAAGAATTGCAATTATTCTATAAGGCTAATATAACCTTGATAACAAGATTGAGCCAAGACACAATAAAATGAAATTATAGATGCAAAAAGGCCAAATAAAAATTGACAATTCAAATACCACAACTGATTAAAAAATATGCAGGGAGACTTAAAATGGTGACATCTAGTACCAATATAATTCATCATATTAATAAATAAGAGCCAAAAAATAAAATTATTTCAAGAGATGCAACAGTCCTGAAAAACGCTTGATAACCTAGGAATAGAAGGAAATTTTTTCACTTTTTTTTTAAAGATTTATTTATCTATTTGAAAGAGTTACAGAGAGAGGGAGATCTTCCATCTGCTCTTTCACTCATCAGATGGCCACAAAGGACAGGAGCTTCATCCTGGTCTCTCATGTGGCTAGCAGGGGCCCAAACACTTAGGCCATCTTCCCCTGCTTTCCCCAGGTTCATCAGCAGGAAGCCGGATTGGAAGTGGAGCAGCCAGGACTAGAACTGGAGATCGTATGGGATGCTGGCACCGCAGGCGGAGGTTTTCCTGCTACACCACAATATCATCCCTAACGCTCCTTCACTTTACTCAAGAAGTCAACAGCAAATACCATTCTTCCAGGAGAAAAGACTAATTCATGCCCTTGCAGTGAGAATAAGGTGAGTATGCTGCACACCACCACGCCTCAACGCCTGGCTGTGGGCCCAGCCAGAAAGCAGGGAAAGCTAAATGTGCAATAGGGCGCGTCAGACTTCATGTTGTTGACAGATGACACGCTGCTTTCTTAGACATCTGTAACAATCAGCTAGTAGCTGAAAAATTTTGGGGTAGGAAGAGGATAGAAGGACAGCTTGTTACAAGCAAAACAGAATACCACTGAAAATAATAACAATAATTAGAGAATTTAATGATCAGAATTATTTATGGGGGCTGGTTCTGTGGTGCAGATTAATCCTCTGCCTGCAGTGCCAGCATCCCGTATGGGCACCGGTTTGAGTCTGGGCTGCTCCTCTTCCAATCCAGCTCTCTGCTGTGGCCTGGGAAAGCAGTAGAAGGTGGCCCAAGTCCTCGGGCCCTTGCATCCGCGTGGGAGAAGCTCCTGGCTCCTGGCTCCACCAGTTGAGGCCATTCGGGGAATGAACCAGTGGATGGAAAACTCTCTCACTGTCTGTAACTCTACCTCTCAAATAAAATAAAAAATAAAATCTTTTAAAAAAGAACTCAATTGCAAAATAAAGCAAGTTATCTAGGAATAAGCATAACAATAAATGCACAATGTTTATTTTCCACCATACAGAACTCCCTGAAACTAATTCAAGAGCATGAAGAATGCCTGAACAGGGAGATTTACATTGGTCCTACTCAGGAAGGCTCATTTGTGAAGATGCTGAATTTTTTCCACATTTATTCATGAAGCTAATGCATTTTTAATGAAAATTTGAACTGATTTTTAACTGTTTATTTTTGAGTTGATCCAAAAGTTTATTTGGTGGGGGGTGGAGGGGTATCTGGTGGGGGGTGGGAGATAGACAAACCTTACTATGGCTATTTCAATGGGGCTGGAGTTTTTTCCCCATTCACTTTTTTTTTTTTTAAATGATAATGGAGTATTTGGGCCTTGCCCACCTCACCTGTTAGTCTTGTCCTGACCTCTCCAAGCCCACCCAACCAGGTTTGTTCTTGTAGGTAAACCCCAGTCCTCACCCCCACCCCTTCATGGTGTGTCTAAAGTGAATGGTTTCAGATGTGGAATAAAAAAGTTTATTCGGACTAATATAATCTGGGAGAGAGCTAGGTTGTTTTTTGTTTGTTTGTTTGTTTTTAAAGAAGGGTGATGGTGGGGAGAACTTGCCTATGAAATGTTAAAACTTATGGGAAAGTTTGCCTAATTAAAACTGACAAAGGAGGGGCTGCCATCATGGTTTGGTGAGTAAAGCCACCTGTGACTCTGAAGCCAGCATCCCATTTAGGTGCTGGAGATGTGTCCCGGCTGCTCTACTTCCAATCCAGCTCCCTAATGGCCTGGGAAGAGCAGTGCAGGACAGCTCAAGTGCTTGGGCCTACATCCATGTGGCAGACCTGGAAGAAGCTCCTGGCTCCTACCTTCTACTGTCCCAGCCTTGGCCATTGTGGCTGTCTGGCCATCTTCTGTGAACCAGCAGATGGAAGACTTCTCTGTAGCTCTGACTTTCAAATAAATAAATGAATCTTAAAAAATGACAAAGGAATAAATAATGAAACAAAAAATTCTAGAAACAAGTCAGTTCAAAATGGGAATTTAACATTTGACAGATTAACTTTTAAAGAAGGTGAAGTAAAGATTTAAACATCAAAAATACTAGAAGAAAACAATGGGGGATTTTTTTTGAGTTTTGGTGTGGTGAAGGTTCCCCTATTCAGATGCCACACAGATTTTCAGATTTGGTCAGAGGGAAAAAAAGTAAGCTTCTCTTTATGAGATACCATAAGCAAGATTTTTTTTTTTTATTTGACAGGTAGAGTTATAGACAGTGAGAGAGAGACAGGTCTTCCTTCTGTTGGTTCATTCCCCAAATGGCCACCACAGCCGGCACTGTGCCGATCCAAAGCCAGGAGCCAAGGTGCTTCCTCCTGGTCTCCCATGCGGATGCAGGGCCCAAGCACTTGGGCCATCCTCCACTGCACTCCCGGGCCACAGCAGAGAGCTGGACTGGAAGAGGAGCAATCAGGACTAGAACCCGGCGCCCATATGGGATGTCGGCGCCACAGGCGGAGGATTAGCCTATTGAGCCATGGCGCCGGCCCCTCCATAAGCAAGATTAAAAGATGATCATCCTGGGGCTGGTGTTGTGCATAGTGGGTTAAGCTGCTACCTGCGATGTCAGTATCCCATTTTAAGTATTAGCTTGAGTTTCAGCTGCTCTGCTTCTGATCCAGCTCCTTGCTAATGCACCTGAGAAAAGCAACAGAAGATGGCCCGAGTGTTTGGCTCCCTGCCACTTCAATGGGAGATCTGAATGGAGCCCCTGGCTCCTGGCCTCAGCCTGGCTCAGCCCTAGCCATTGTGATTATCTGGGGAGTGAACCAGTAAATGGAAGAGTGCTCTCTCTCTTTCTCCGCCCCATCTGTAACTCTGCCTTTTAAGTAAATAAATCTTAAAAAAAAAAGACCATTTCACGAAAGCATATAATGAAAAAAATTACAAGAGCCAACACTAATGTGTAGATATGGTGCGCCACAAATTGCATGAAGCATTTTATGTGAGTATCTAATACTACTATTATCCCATTTTACAGCTGGAGAAACTGAGGCTTGGAAAGGTTACATACGTAATAAAAGGTTAACATCTGTACGGAGCATTTGCTGTTTTGGGTTGCTCACTGCTCCATCCCTGGCTGCAGCACTCACTTCCTGGACCCAGGAGCCCAGCCCTTTTGCAGGAGTGTTTTCTGGTTTTGGAACCAGGGGAGAATAGACCTTATCTCTGGATGGAGAAAGGAATTTGCAGTTCCCTAATGCTTCTGGCTACATAAAGAAAAATCTAATTGCAGAAAGATTGCCTGAAGGCATCCAAGATAAGCAAAAGTGAAATGTCACTGGGGAACAAGCTGTTATTGTTTGGGTCTCTAGATCCAGCTGCACCCCAGTTTAGATAACCAGGCACCACAGTGGAGGCACTACTCAGCTGCTCTTTCTCTTCCCCTCCCCCCACAATCTTCTGGTCCAGTCGAAACGTCTTTCTGCACGTGGGACATCCCACACCCAGGCGTGTATGTGTGCTTGCTCCCTCACCTTTTCAATAAATCTTGTTACCACTTTGTACACCATATAAATGTCTGCACTTCGAAACCTTATGTTTGTGTGAGACAAGGGCCTGGAACAAGATTAGAATCCACCCATGCCCACAACACTGCTGTTTTGATCCTGCCTCCTGAGGGCTCCCCCGTGCTGACAGTGTCCCGCAGCTACCTGGGCAGCGGAGGGTTTTTCTTGGGATCACTTTCACCTTACCATCTGGACCTCTCACTTGTTTCCCTGAAATAATCTTCATTAAGCAGAGTGAGAAAACAAGAAAAATCCTCCCTGGTACCTTATTTGAGAAGTGTTGAAATATTTTGGGAACTGAGAAGATTCCTCCCAAGGCTCATCTTCTCTGAGCGACCTGTGGGAGGAGGGGCTCCAGGGGCAGTGGGAGGGGTGGGGGTTATTAACTGGCTCCTTCTCCCAGGCTTTGGCTGCCCTCCCACGTGGCACGCGCCACAGTCTTAATGGAGCTCACAACTCCTGAGGCACGGTTGTGCTGCCCTAATGCATGACTTCTTGGGAGCAGAATCAATTGCAGAGTTTATTTCATTCCATCTCTATCAGTCTGTTGTGGGACCATACTTTCCTGGTGTTGCGGGAAAAGTCCCAGGATAAGAGTTGTAGAGAAAGCATGTCGCCACGAAGCGTGTGACACAGATAGGGACCTGTGGTAATTTGGTGTGAAATCTTAGGACAGTGCTCAGCAGTGGGGAAGACTCAAAACGAGTAAAACCCACTTCTTGCTCCCCACAAGTTTTCAATCTAGTTTGGAGTTATGATAGGAGGCAGGGAAGCAGATGGCGGCCGTCACCCGTCACCAACAGAGAGGACGAGGTGGGAGGCTGTGGGGGTAATGCGCGAGCTTGATTCTGAGGTAGCGACGTCAGGAACACGTGTTAGGCACTCATTCCTTTGGGACGTATACAGTCAACCCTCCGTACCCTCAGATTCTGCATCGTCAATATTCGACCTACCACACGTAGAAAACTGCGCTGTGGTGCAGCGAGTTAAGCTGCAGCCTGCAACACTGGCGTCCCATACAAGCACCAGATTAAACCCCAGCTGCCCTGCTTTCAATCCAGCTGTCTGCTGATGAACCCGGGAAGGCGGCAGAAGAAGGCCCCTGCCACCCAAGTGAGGTGGAGTTCTAGGCTCCCGGCTTTGGGCTGGCCCAGCACCCACTGTTGCATCCATTTGGGGGAATGAACCGGCAGATGGAAAATATCTCTATCTCTCTGTAATGTTGCCTTTTGAATTTCTTTATTTGTAGATTTATTTCTTTGAAAGGTAGAGTTTCAGAGAGAGAGAGCGAGAGAGACAGACAAAAAGGTCTTCCATCTGCTGGTTCACTCTCTAAATGGCTGCAATGGTCAGGGCTTCCAGGGCTGGGCCAGGCTAAAGCCAGGAGCCAGGAGCTTCTTTCAGGTCTCCCATGTGGGTGCAGTGGCCCAAGGACTTGGGCCATCCTCTGCTGCTTTCCCAGGCACACTAGTAGAGAACTAGATGGGAAGTGGAGCAGCCGGGACTTGAACTGGCGCCCATATGGGATACTAATACTGCAGGTGGCGGCTTAAACCACTATGCTACAATGCCAGCCCCACCATAACAGTCCTTTAGTAAGAAACACCCATAGTGCTTAGTTCTACTAAAAGAAACTAGGGCTCCTCGGAAAACTATTATTCCAGTCACAGGGCAGACAATCTTCAAAGACCAATAGGGTAAATCAAAAGGGCACAAAGAACACCAAGTTTGAGAAAGCTTTTACTGAAACAGGATGATTTCAGTATCAAAAAGTAGAACTGCATTAGATTGAAACATATCAAACATATAAAAATCCATGGGTTCATAACGATACTCTAAAGACTTTCATAGTTACACTTAGAGGTGCTGAGGGAATGACCTCATTGCTCTGATATAAATAAAGGGAAGGAATCGAGTATTTATCTTGCCTTTCCAAATATGAGAGAGAAATTCTTCTCTATAGAAGAATTATATTGAACGAGGTACAAAGGAATGATAGTGTCAGAATATCACCATTACAAACCCCTAACAAAGTAACCATTCTCAACGATAATTATCAATATCTGCTAAAACCATTAAGTGAAATGTTAATAAGGAACTTCATAATAGATGGATCAGGCAGACAACATTTGAACTCACTGATCAATCTTAACATCACTAAAATTGGACAGTTAGATATTTTGTTTTTCCTCTATTATTCCACCTATAAAGATTTCTTGAAGAAAAAAATCAACCTAATTCTGATTAACTTTCTGTATTTTAGCATCAGTTTGCATAAAATATGGGAGATAGAGAAAATAAAAAGGAACATTGGGAAGCTACAACCTGCCCACTTAGAATGTAAAATCCTCGGATCAGCATTGTGACATACTGGGTAAAGCTGCTGCCTGTGAGGCTGCTGCGCTGGCATCCCATATGAGCAATGGTTTGAGTCCCAGCTGCTCCACTTCCAATCCAGCCCCTGCTAATATGCTTACCAAAGCAGCCAAGGACTGTTTTATTTAAAAGGAAGAATTCTAGAGAATGAAGGAGATGGAGAGAGAGAGAAAAGAAATAAAGGTCTTTGATTTGGTGGTTCACTCCCCAAATGGCTGCAACTGCTGGGGCTGGGTCAGGCTGAAGCCAGGAGCTTCTCCCAAGTCTCCCACATGGGTGCAGGGGCCAAAGCACTTAGACCATCTTCCACTGCTTTCCCAGGTGCATTAGCAGGGACCTAGATCAGAAGTGGAGAAGCCTAGACTTGAACCAGTGCCCAAATGGGATGGGGGTGTCACAGGTGGCTAACTTTCTATACCACACCAGCCCCTTCAATAAATAAATATTATATATATAATAATAATAAGGAACAAATGATCACCTCACCATTCAAATAAAATCAGTGCAATCATGATTAGATCCTGATTCAAACAAACCACAAGAATATTTTTGAGCCATTGTAGAAATGTGAACATATTGGGTGATCTTAAAGAATTATTATTTCTTTTGTGGGGTATAGTTATGGCATTACATTTTTTTAAAAGATTTATTTGTATTTATTTGAAAGAGTTACAGAGAGAGGTAGAGACAGAGAGAGAGAGGTCTTCCATCCGCTGGTTCACTCCCCAGATGGCCGCAACAGCCAGAGCTGTGCCGATCTGAAGCCAGGAGCCAGGAGCTTTTCCTGGGTCTCCCACGTGAGTGCAGGGGCCCAAGCACTTGGGTCATCTTCTATTGCTTTCCCAGGCCACAGCACAGAGCTAGATCAGAAATGGAACAGCCAGTACTAGAACCAGCGCCCATATGGGATGCCAGCGCTTCAGGCCAGGGCGTTAACCTGCTGTGCCACAGCGCCAGCCCCTATGGCATTACATTTTTAAAGATATCTTTAACTATATCAGAATTACTAAAGCACTTATACGTGAAATGGTATGACCAGGATTTGCTTTACAGTGCTCCAGGAGTTGGCATTTGACCTAATAGTTTAATAGGCCCACATCTCACACTGGAGTGCCTGTGCTCACTGTCTGGCTCCTGGATCCAGCTTCCTGCTATTGCAGACCTTGGGGGGCAATAGTGATGGCTCTAGTAACTGGGTTCCTACCACCCATGTGAGAGATCTGGATTGAGTTCCTGGATCCCTACCTTGGCCAAACCCAGCATCAGCTATTGAGGACACTATTCCCTGCTAATTCTCCTGGGAAGGCAACAGATGATGACCAAAGTACTGAGGCTCCTGCCACTCTGTGGAAGACTTGGATAGAGTTCCTGGCTTCTGGCTTTGGCCTGGCCCAGCCCTGTCTGTGGCTGGTATTTGGGGAGTATAGCAATAGATGAGATACTTTCTCAAATTAAAAAAAAAATAAAATAAGGACAGATTGTGGTGCAGTAGGTTAAGCCACCAACTGAGACTCCTGCCTCCTATACTGGAGCGTGGGTTCAAGCCCAAGATCCTCCACTTCTAATCCAGCTTCCTGATAATGTGTTTGGGAAGGCAGTAGATGATGGTCCAAGTACTTGAGTCTCTGCCACTTATGTGGGAGGTCCAGATGGAGTTCCTGCCTGCTGGCTTCAGCCCGGCCCAGATTTGGCTGTTGCAGCCATTTGGGAAATGAATGAATGTATGGGAGACCTCTCTCTGTCTCTGTCTTTCTCTTTCTCTCTGTCACTCTGCCTTTTAAATAAATAAATAAGTAAATAAATCTTTAAAAAAAAGTAAAATGCTCTAATATAAAGAAAAAATGTAAAGATGGTGGGGTTTTGTGGATAAGTAAAAAAAGAATGGCAGAATTAGAATTAGATGATTAATGTTTAGGGACTTACTGTACTATATTTTTTTGTAAATTTTTGAGAATTTTCACAATAGATTTTTTAAAAAGATTATTTATTTGAAAGTCAGAGTTACACAGAGGAGAGGCAGAGGGAAAGAGAGAGAGAGGTCTTCCATCCGATGGTTCACTCCCCAATTGGCCGCAACGGCAGGAGCTGCGCTGATCCGATGCCAGGAGCCAGGAGTCAGGAGCTTCTTTCTACCATGCGGGTGCAGGGGCCCAAGGCCTTGGGCCATATTCCACTGCTTTCCCAGGCCATAGCAGAGAGCTGATTTGAAGTGGAGCAGCTGGGTCTCGAACCAGCACCCATATGGATGCCAGCACTTCAGGCCAGGGCGTTAACCCACTGCACCACAGAACTGGCCCCCACAATAGATTTTAAAAACATCTTCCTGGGTCCAGTGCTTGGCGTAGTAGGTTAATCCTCTGCCTATGGTGCCGACATCCCATGTGGGCATCAGTTCGAGTCCCAGCTGCTCCTTTTCCAATCTAGCTCTCTGCTATGGCCTGGGAAAGCAGTAGAAGATGGCCCAAGTCCTTGTGAAGTAGGCAGGCATATAGGTTAAGATTGATTAGATTTGTGAGCTGGAAGACCATGCCTTCACCATGCCCCTGGGTGACCTCATTCCCTACCTGATACCTTCACCACAACCTTGTGTGACCTCATCCCCCTACCTGGCCATATCTGGGTGCCCACCAACCAATCAGGTTAATTAACCACTCCCATTTGAAGTGGGTTAAAAGTCTGGGACACGATGTGTCCGGCCTTTCTCTTCTTCCCTGGCCTCTTGCCAGGAGGGGGCTTGCTGTAGCCCTGCGCCTCCAGGGCGCATGGCCTTCCAGCCACGTGCTCTAGGCTTCCTGGCCTAGATGCTCCTCCACGTGGCTGGTTCCTGGTTCTCGGTATGAACCCAGATTTACCTCTCAAATAAAGCTCTCACTCTCCTATGCATCTTTCTCACTAAGTAAAGGCTTAAAATGTACCATGCTGCCTCGTTTATCTATGCCGGAATTTAGAATTCTAATCTAAATATTAGGCAAGAACCCTCTTGGGCTTATTAATATTGGGGATTTGTTAATAAGCTTATTAATCATGAAATTAATCATGATATCATATGGCACCCCGAATTCTGGTAGCATATGTGGCATCCCAGATGGCGCATCTGGGGAACTCTAAAGGGCCAGATTTTGGTGTAAAGTTTAGGGGGTCATGTCCAATTTCAGTTGGGCCCCTGCACTCGCATGGGAGACCCAGAGGAAGCTCCTGGCTCCTGGCTTTGGATTGACACAACTCTGGCCATTGTGGCCATTTGGGGAGTGAACCAGTGGATGAAAGACCTTTTTGTCTCTCCCTCTCACTGTCTGTAACTCTACCTGTCAAATAAATAAATAAAAATCTTTTTTAAAAAAATCTTCCTTTGGCTTCTCTTCTAGGAAGTATTTCCTGCTGTAGGCAGGATTTGCACATCAATCTGTATCACATAAAGCAAACCAAGTCTCTGGGTAGTTTTCCAAAATAAAGAAAAGCCATCAATACCAACTCCTACCACACATAAAGGAGGAATTTGCTAGGTCGAGAGTCTTCGTGGAGCCTGGGACACTGGGGGTTAACATCCTGTCCCTGGCAGCTGAGCGTCCCCACAGCTGCCAGCAATTAGGCTAGCTGGCAGTCCCCTTAGGAAACTCCTGCTGCCTGATTAAGACTAATTGCTAGCCAGCTACTAAGTCCCCAATCGATAGAAATGGAAATCCATTAGGGAAAGGCTGGGCAGGGGAGGCTGCCTTCTGGAGAGCATGCAGATGCGTGGATATGCAGGCGTAGGAACCAGACTCTAAGTGCACGCCACCCTTCCAGTATTACTGGAAAATTACACGGCAAGAAACACACCCTAGCTTTTCTTCTGGCCCTAGAAAGAGGACCCTTTCCCCCTTGACTTTGTTCTATAAGTGAAAGGTGCCTGTGTCTGCCAAAATGTCATTTTGACAGTTGTTTTGTAGATGCAACAGTGTGTCACAGGGACAGCAGAAGGCAACTAAAGGAAGCTTGGGAAGGGCTTGGGCAGATGTGGAACCTCAGTGAGCTTTTAAGATGGAGCAGTTCTTCTGTCGTAAGTATACTCAGCTCAGGGATGCACCAGCGGCTGCGAGGAAAACTTACCTCAGACCCTTGTTGGTTAGAAATTTGTGACTGGACACTAGAGAGGATGGCATTTTTCATGGAATTATTTCAACCAATTCTATGCCTGTTTTGAGGAATACAAAGATGACTAGGATCTTACTTTTACCCTCAAAGAATTCTATGGTCTGTCCAAGTTCAAAAACAAAGAAAAGATTACAGTGACTGTTTAAACTGCTTGTGAGAATAGTAAGGGGGCCAGTGTTGTAGTACAGCTGGTTAAGCTTGTTGCCTGTGACGTAGTCAACCCATATGAAGACCAGTTCAAGTCCCGGCAGCTCCACTTCTGATCCGGCTCCCTCTTAATTAGCCTGGGAAGCAGCAGAAGATAGCCCAAGTGCTTGGACCCCCAGATCCATGTGGGAGACCCAGATGGAATTCTGGGCTCCTGGCTTAGACCCCACCCAGCCCTGGCCATTGTGGCCATTTGGGGAGTGAACCAGCAGATGGAAGATCTCTCTCTCTATGAAATCTGTCTTTCAAATAAATAAGTAAATTTTAAAAAAAGAAGAAAGAAAATATAAGGATTTGTAACCCAGTGATCACATTATGGAGAAACCCTTAAAATCTCTAAGGATAAGTGCAATAGAAGGGGACAGAAAGATTCTGGCTTAAATGATCTGGATTTGGGTGTGCAGTTATGTTTCTAAGGCTCTTGGCTATCAGGCCACATTTCGTTTAACTGATTGCTCAAGGGAACTGAATTCTTACTATTCAGTGTTGCTGAGCTGGGGTGAGGTCAGGCAGGAAACTAAAAGTGGCAGATGAATTTCAGTGACTGATATATATAAAGCCATCAAGAGAACAACACTTGTCAGTGACTTGCAAATATACTTTCTTAAGCACTGTTTGTTTTCCAAAAATATCTTGATTATAAAGCGACCAGTTTTAATAGACTACAAAGTAAAACACACTCATTGTTCTTTGTTCAAAACTCATGCTTTGTCATTAGATCCAAAGGAAGACATGTATTATTGCTGCATTGGCCAATGAGGTGGCAAGAAGGAAAAGGAAGTGATTTGCCCCAAATCACATAATTGTTTAATAGCTGGGCTGGTCCTAGACCCTGATTCAATTTCTAATCCCGTGCTCACCCTTTTCTATTCTTTTGACATTGCTATTTTTTCCCTTAAGTGGTCTCTTTATTTTTACTCCGCTGGATACTTTGGATTTCAGCCCGCTACTTTTTCTTCTCATTTTTTTAAAAAATCTCCTGTAATCTAGGAATAGTTGAGCTCATTTCCTGGACTGAAAATTTGTGTGTGAGAAGACTTTTTTTTTTTTAGATTTATTTTATTTATTTGAAAGACAGAGTTATAGAGAGAGACAGAGAGAGAATCTGCTGGTTCACTCCCCAAATGGCTGCAACAGCCAGGGCTGGGCCAGGCCTACGCCAGGAGCCAGGAACTTCTCCCTACTTGTGTGCAGGGGCCCAAGGACTTGGGCCATCTTCTGCTGCTTTCCCAGGTACATTAGCAGAAGCTGAATCTTAAGTGGAACAGCTGGGACACAAACCAACACCCGTACGATATGCCGGAGTCACAGGCAGCTTTACCAGCTACACCACAATTCAGGCCCCAAAGAAAACTTTGATAAAGGTAATAGGTATTAGAGACATTGTTTCCTCAAAATTAAAAGGCAAATTTGTGATTTAGTAACTAGAATACCATTGTAGTAACGGGTATAGCACTGAAACTTTCTATTAAATCCTGAACTTTGTTTAGTTAAAAGGAAGAACAATTAATGTAGATCCTAAAAAGATTCATATTCCATTTTTAAAAACTTTAAGCCGGCGCTGCAGCTCAATAGGCTAATCCTCCACCTTGCGGCACCGGCACACCAGGTTCTAGTCCTGGTCGGGGCACCGGATTCTGTCCTGGTTGCCCCTCTTCCAGGCCAGCTCTCTGCTGTGGCCAGGGAGTGCAGTGGAAGATGGCCCAGGTGCTTGGGCCCTGCACCCCATGGGAGACCAGGAGAAGCACCTGGCTCCTGCCTTCGGATCAGCAAGGTGCACCGGCTGCAGCACACCGGCTGCGGCGGCCATTGGAGGGTGAACCAACCACAAAGGAAGACCTTTCTCTCTCTCTCTCTCATTGTCCACTCTGCCTGTCAAAAAAAAAAAAAAAAACACTTTAAAAGAAACCTCGTATTTCAGGAGTTCTGGCAATCTGAGCTCATATAAGGTGGGGAGATCTGAAATCACTCCTCTTCACCTTCTCCAGTGGAGCTGTTCACTATTGTTCAAGTCCCTACTGCTCTGCTTCTGATCCAGCTTCCTGTTAATATGGCTAGGAAGGCAGCACTTGATGGCTCAATACTTGAGTCCTTGCCAACCAATCATGTGGGAGACTAGAATGGAGTATCTGGCTCCTGGTTTCAGCAGTGGCCCAGTCCTGGCTGTTAAGGCCATTTGAGGAGTGAACTAGCAGATGGATAATCTCAATCCCTCTATCTCTACCTTTGTCATTCTTCCTTTCAAATAAATAACCTTTTTTAAAAAGGTTCAAGACCCGCTGCTCCACTTCCAATCCAGCTCTCCACTGTGGCCTGGGAAAACAGTGGAAGATGGCCCAAGGCCTTGGGCCCCTGCATCTGTATGGGAGATCCGTAAGAAGCTCCTGGCTCCTGGCTTCGGATTGGCACAGCTCTGGCCGTTGCGGCCAATTGGGGCATGAACCATAGGATGGAAGACCTGTCTCTGTGTAACTCTGACTTTCGAATAAATAAATAAAATCTTAAAAAAAAAAAAAAAAAAGACTGAACATCTGAGATCCTGGCAAAACACTCACATTTGAATAAGGCAGAATACCATTAAAATTTTGGGTAATATCCCTCCATTCTGTGTTCAAACATTCTCTTATGCTTTCTTTTGAACAACTTTACAGAAACAATTCATTTAAACTACACAGATAAACAGGTTGTGCAACCATTACTGCAATCAAATTACAGCGCTTTCATCACTCCAAAAAGCCCCAGACCTATGACCAAACAGTCCCCATTTTCTCCCAAGCTCCTAGCCCTAGTCAGTCATTAACCTATTTCCCATCTTTATAGATTTGTCCATTCTCAATATTTTATACACATTGAATCATACAATATGCGGCCTTTTGTGGATTGTTTCTTTCACTTAGTATGATTTCACGGTCCATGAATGTTGTAGCATGGATCAGTAGCTCATTCGTTTTCATTGTCAAATAATATTACATTATGTGGATTTGCACTTTCATTTACCATTCACCAGATCAAGGATATTTGGATTGTTTTCAATTTTTGGCTATTGTAATAATACTTCTATGAACATTTATGTATAAGGTTTTATTTAGGTGGACAAACACCTAGGCCATATCATAACTGAATGTTTAACCCTTTGGAGAATGATCAGGTTTTTCCCAAAGCACCTGTGTACCTGGCCACCAACAATGTGTCAGGATTTCAATTTTGCCATATCTTACATACACTTCTCTTTTTGACAGACTATGAAGTGGTATCTTATTATGGTTTTAATATGCATTTCCTTGGCAGCTAACAATACTGAACATCTTTCATGGAAATATTAGCCATTTGTATACCTTCTTTGGAGAAATACCCATCAGATCCTTTGTTCATTTTAAAATTGGGCTATTTATATTATTGAATTATAAGATTTAAAAAATGTACTCAAGATATAAGTCCCTTATCAATACATGCTTTGGGTTGTCTTCAGTTCCTTGTTATTACCTGTTGAAGCTCAAAAAAATCTTATTTTAATAAAGTCCAATTTATCTATTTTCTTTTTAGTTACTTGTGCTTTTGGTGTACTATCTAAGAAACCATTGCCTAATACAAGATCATGGAGAATTATGGCTATATTTTCTTCCCAGAGTCTTAAAGTTTCACTTCTTCTATTTAGTTCTATGACTCATTTTGAGTTGATTTTTGCATATTGTGTGAGGAAGAGGATTTATTTAATTTTTTAAAAAAGGTTATTTATTTGAAAGGAAGAATGACAAAGGTAGAGATAGAGGGATTGAGATTATCCATCTGCTAGTTCACTCCTCAAATGGCCTTAACAGCCAGGACTGGGCCACTGCTGAAACCAGGAGCCAGATACTCCATTCTAGTCTCCCACATGATTGGTTGGCAAGGACTCAAGTATTGAGCCATCAAGTGCTGCCTTCCTAGCCATATTAACAGGAAGCTGGATCAGAAGCAGAGCAGTAGGGACTCAAACTGGCACTCCGATATAGATGCAGGCATCTCAAGTGTAGGTTTAACCCTCTGCACCACAATGCCAGCCCCCCATTCAATTATTTTGCATGTGCCACTCCAGTTGTCCTACAACTGTTGGCTAAACAACTATTCTTTTTCCATAGCATTACCTTGGCAACTTGTCAAAAATAATTTGTTCATAAAGGTGAAGGATTATTCCAGGGCTCTCTGTTTATTATATTGTTCTATGTCTATTTTTGTTTGTGCCTTGGTAACTATCTTGATTACTGCAGCTTTGTTGTAAGTTTTAAAAATGAGAAGTGTGAGTCTTCCAATTTTGTTTATTTCACTAATTAATTTATTTTTAAAGATTTATTGATTTAATTGGAAGTCAGAGTTATAAAGAAAGAAAGGGAGAGACAGAGAGATCTGGGACTTGAACCAGTGCCCATATGGGATGCTGGATTGTAGGCGGTGACTTTACTCACTACTCCACAACACTGGCTCCAATTTTGTTGATTTTAAAAAGACTGCTTTGGCTATTCTGGGTCCCCAGAATTTTTACATGGATTTTAGAATCAGCTTGCCAGGGCTGGCACTTTTGGGTAGTGGGTTAAACAGCCGTCTGTGATGCTGGCATCCCATATTGTTCAATTCCTGGCTGTTCCAATTCCCATTCAGCTCCCTACTAATGTGCTTGGGAAAGTAGCAGAAGATGGCCCAACTGCTTGAGTCTCCCAAGCACATGGGAGACCCGCAAGAAGCTTTTGCCTCTTGGCTTTGGTCTGGCCCAGCTCCAGACATTGTGGCTGTTTGGGGAGTGAACCAGTGGATGGAAGGTCTCTCTCTGTGTCTCTCTTTCTTTCTCTGTAACTCTGCCTTTCAAATAAAGTAAAATAACCGTGTCCCATATCGGGTGCCGGTACTGCAGGGCAGCAGCTTCACCTGCTATGCCACAGAGCCGGCCCCATAAAAAAAAAAATCAGCTTGCCAATTTCTGTAAGAATGGCAACAGAGGGGCGGTGCTGTGGTGTAGTATAGTACTGTGGTGTAGCGGTTCGAGTCCGGCTGTTACACTTCCGATCCAGCTCTCTGCTATGGCCTGGGAAAGCAGTAGAAGATGGCCCAAGTCCTTGGGCCCCTGCGCCCACATGGGAGACCTGGAAGAAGCTCCTGGCTCCTGGCTTCAGATGGGCCCAGCTCCAGCTGTTGTAGCCTTTTGGGGAAGTGAACCAGCAGATGGAAGACCTCTCTCTCTCTTTCTCTCTGCCTTTCTAATAAATAAATAAATCTTTAAAAAAAAAGAATGGCAAAAATTTACTTATTTATTTATTTTCTTTATTTGAGAGTCAGAGAGACAGAGACAGACAGATGAACAGAACTCCTACCCACGGATTCACTCCCCAAATACCCACAATAGCCAGGAGTCAAGAGGTCAAGCCTGGAAAATCCACATGGGTGGTGGGGACCCAAGTACTTAAGCCATCACCACTGCCTCCCAGGGTTACATTACCAGAAAGTTGGAATTGGAAATGGAGATGGGATTTGAACCAGGCTCTTTGATATGGGATGCAGGCATTCCAAGTGTCATTTTAATCACTACACCAAATGTCTGCCTCTTGAAATTTGATAACTATTGCATTTAATCTGTAAGTAAATTTGTGGCATGTTGCCTTTTTACAGGACTACGTATACCAATTTTTATTCCAAGTTCTTCCTCCCACAGAGATAAGAATTCAGAGCAGAGACATGAGTAAAGTGTACAGCAGAGCAGGATGGATTTAAAAGTGAAAGGGTAAATATACATTCACGGTGAGTGTGGGCAACTCCACACAGAGAGACCAGAGAGCTGCCTATGAGAGGAGGCCAGAGAAGGATCCAAAAGCAAGGCAAGAAGCCAAAAGGTATGATGGCCTCTCTGCTTCACAGGGTAGGGGGTGGGGTTTACTGTTCCTGAGGCTTTCTGGGAGTTTCACGGTGCCTCCACATGGAATTTAACTTCCACGTGGCCATAAGAGCGTCTCTTCCTTCTTGGTGTAGGACAGACATCATGGAAAAGTGGGTGTACTGAGGTTGGAGTTACAGTGCATGGCCGGCAGAAATTATTAGGAATATCTTCCAGCTCACTGATTCCCACCTAATATTCCTGCCTATCTCACCCCTATACCACCATCTTAGTGATATTAAAATCTTAGGATCCATGAACATGGAATGTCTGTTCATTTATTTAGGTCTTTAACATCTGTCAAAATGTTTTGTAGTTTTCAGGGTATATATTTTGCACTTTTTATTAAATTTAGTCATATTTCATTGATTTTCATACTATTCTAGGTGGAATCTTTTAACTTAAGAAATTATTTGAGGCAGACATACAGACAGAACTCCCATCTGCAGGTTCACTCCCAAATGCTAACAAGGACGGGGACAGGGCCAGGTTGAAGTTGGGGCTGGTAACTAACCCCGGTCTCCAGATGGATGTCAGAAGCCCAGTTACTTGAGCCACACTGCTGGCTCCCAGGGTCTACATTAGCAAGAAGCTGGAAAGAAGCCGGCGCTGCGGCTCACTAGGCTAATCCTCCGCCTAGCGGCGCTGGCACACCAGGTTCTAGTCCCGGTCGGGGCGCCGGATTCTGTCCCGGTTGCCCCTCTTCCAGGCCAGCTCTCTGCTGTGGCCCGGGAGTGCAGTGGAGGATGGCCCAAGTCCTTGGGCCCTGCACCTACATGGGAGACCAGGAAAAGCACCTGGCTCCTGGCTCCTGCCATCGGATCAACGCGGTGCGCCGGCCGCGGTGCGCCGGCCGCAGCGCGCCAGCCGCGGCGGCCATTGGAGGGTGAACCAACGGCAAAGGAAGACCTTTCTCTCTGTCTCTCTCTCTCTCACTGTCCACTCTGCCTGTCAAAAAAAAAAAAAAAAAAAAAAAAAAAAAAAAAAAAAAAAAAAAAAAGAAGCTGGAAAGAGGCGTCAGAGCTGTGTCCCAGGCACACTTGATGTGGGGCATAGATGGCTTAACTAGCATCTTAACCACCAGGCCCAACACTCACTCAGTAAGCAGAATCCTTTTCTTGATTTCATTTTTATATTGTTTATAGCCAGTGTACGGAAATATAACTGATTTTCATATATTGCTTTTATGTCCTACAACCTTGCTGAACCACTTTTTTCTCCCAGAAACCTTTTCTTTAAGGTATACAAACTTCATGCATTTCATAAATACAACTTTAAGAACATAGTGATAGTGATTCTTCCCACCGTACCCACCCTCCCACACCCTCTCCCACCCTTCTTCCTCCTCCCTTGTTGGGCATTGCCTAAAATCTCCATTACAATATGGCGCCTGGCGGATGTTCAAGGGGCGTGTTGTGGCTGCTTCGGTTAAGCTACCTAAGATCAGACCACAGGCAGGGACAGGTCTGCTTTAGTTCCAGACATGAGGACAGTGCGTGATCCCTAATACTTTGCTTAAGGTGCCCCAGTGCATGCTCCACCCATGCCTGCATGACCTTTTCGCTGATTGCCTCCCCTACTGCGCATGTCTTTTGTAAGCTTTATAAGCCTGCACACTTCCTCAATAAAGTGGTTCCTGGTTCGACAGAACTCACAGGTGTTTGTGGTGTGTTCATCACCCATTGACCTTACCCTCTCCCGTTCGCCTTGTTGGGGAGTGTCTGTTGGCCAGCCTAGGGCTTGAGACCCTGACATTCCCTCTCCTACTTCCATTCTTATTTTTTACTAAGATCTATTTTTCAAAGATTTTTATTTATTTATTTGACAGGTAGAGTTACAGACAGTGAAAGAGAAAGGCAGAGAGAAAGGTCTTTCCGTTGGTTCACTCCCAAAATGGCCACAACGCCTGGAGCTATGCCGATTCGAAGCCAGGAGTCAGGTGCTTCTCCTGGTCTCCCATGCGGGTGCAGGGCCCAAGCACTTGGGTCATCCTCCACTGCCTTCCTGGGCCACAGCAGAGAGCTGGACTGGAAGAGGAGCATCCAGGACTACAACCTGATGCCCATATGGGATGCCGGCACCGCAGGTGGAGGATTAACCTAGTGCGCCACGGTGCCGGCCCCAAGTAAGATCTATTTTCAATTAACTTTATACACAAAAGATTAATTTTATATTAAGTAAAAAGTTCAACAAATCGTATAGTATGAACAAAAAAGCTCTTCCTCAGCAGTTTTTTGACTTCTCCTATGACCCCTTGTGCTGTCAGGAGCATGTTGCGCAGTCTCCACATGTTTGCATATGCTCTGGAGACTCTCTAAGCTCTGCAATAAATGCTTCCTTTCTTCTGTCACCCCCATGTTAGTGATTGATTTTCTGCAAATAGGGCAAACGGACACAGTTCAATAGCAATTCCTCCAACCAATTTTAAGGACTTGTCTATATCAACTTAAGTAGTTTAGTCCCTGTCCCCACGAGGGAGACCTGGATTCAATTCCCAGGTCCTGGGTATATGGGGGAGTGAAGCAGTGGGAGGGAGCTGTCTGTCTGTATCTCTTTCTCTCTGCCTCTCAAATAAATAAAATAGATAAAAATTTTAGCAATTTTAAGTGGGGCAGGCATTGTGGCACAATAGGTTAAACCACTTGAGACACCTGTATCTCATATTGGAGTACCTGATTCGAGTCCCAGCAACTCCTGCTAATGGGCCTTCAAGGCAGCAGAGAATGGCTCAAGTGCTTGGGTTCCTACTGATGGGGATGAGGGGTGTATTAATTTCACTCTAAGGTGTTTTGTTTGTTTGTTTGTTTTTTGGATAGGCAGAGTTAAACAGAGAGAGAGACGAGAGACAGAGAGAAAGGTCTTCTTTCTGTTGGTTCACCCCCCAAATGGCCGCTACGGCCAGTGGGCCAGTGCGCTGTGCTGATCCAAAGCCAGGAGCCAGGTGCTTCCTCCTGGTCTCCCATGCGGGTGCAGGGCCCAAGCATTTGGGCCGTCCTCCACTGCCTTCCCGGGCCACAGCAGAGAGCTGGACTAGAAGAGGAACAACCAGGACAGAATCCGGTGCCCCAACCAGGACTAGAATCCGGGGTGCCAGCGCTGCAGGCGGAGGATTAGCTAAGTGAGCCGTGGCGCTGGCTCACTCTAGCTTCTTGTCAGCGACTTCAGCTGTGGTCAACGGTGGAAAAGAGAGCCTCTCCCAGTTGTTGGTCTCTTTTGCGAGGTTGGGGGTGCTGCCTCCTGGTGTGAAGCCACCTGGGATTTATGTGGCACCTCCTCATTTTCATGATGTCTTCCTTAGGTTGAAGTAGCGCCTTGACAGTAGGGACTCCATTTTGGAGCACTTGAGACTCCATTCTGGGAAGGTGCCCCCCCCCCCCCCCCCCGCCACACACACACCGTGAGACTCTGATCTGAAACTATGATCTAAAACAGTCGGATAATAGCAGTCCACTACATCACACTTGGCAGAGCATAGAGACCCCCTAGCATGATCGCTCAAGCTTGGAAGTGGATAGGCTGCACCTGGGTTAATGATAAAAATGTAATTTGTCTATGTCCTACATATGATTAAAACCAATACCTGGATTAATGTCAAGATTGTAATTAAAATTGTTAAGATTGTAACTGGTATTGTCAAGATTATAATTGATACTAGTTTCGCATAGGTTTTAGGTCAGCTTGACCCCAGTAACCATGTATTCCCCCCGATCCTAGCAACCATGTATTCCCCTCCCAATTTTGTGGTTTTTGCCTTTACAAACCTTGTTACTTTGGGCTTCAGGGTCAAGAGTTCTTTAGGGCATGAGCCCACTCTCCACCGCTGGCAATAAAGGACCATCAAAATTTTATCAATGTGTGGTGCTCCTTTGTTTATATTCACTCAGGTACAACAAGGTCTTGGATGAAGCACAGCATTTTGATTGATAAGGAGGACAGAATTACAGGTTGTGTGGGTGGGTGGGGGAGTGGCTTGTAAGTACGTCCAGCTCAGCAGACCTATCTAGCTGCCTATCTATGCCTTGTTACTATCACTCACATATCAGACCTGGATGGAGTTCCTGGCTCCTAGCTCCCCGCTTTGGTCTGCCCCAACCCTGGCTGTTTCAGGCCTTTGGGGAGTGAACCAGCAGATGGAAGATTTCTCTCTCTCTCCCTACCACCTCTTCTCTGTTACTCTGCCTTCAAAACAATCTTTTAAAAAAGGTTTATTCTGAATATATTTTTAAAGAAATTTGAGAGGTTTTTGTTCATCATTTCTTCAGAATTTGTTTTCTTCTTTTTCTCTCTTCCACTACTCTCAATGTAGTTAGTAATGTCTCCATTTGTTTTTCTTCAGTGAGTGGTGTTTAGCCAACTGGTTGAGAGGCCCACGTTCCATATCAGAGTGCCTAAGTTTAACTATTGGTTCTGGCTCCTGACTACAGTTTCCTATAGAAACAGACTCTGGGAGGAAGTGGTGACAGATCAAGGAATTGGGTTCCTGCCACCACATGGGACACCTGGATTGAATTCTTAGCTCTTGGCTCTGGAATTTGCCCAACCCTTGCCACTGCAGGCATTTGGGGAATGAATCAGAAGATGGGAGCTTTGTTGTCTGTCCATCTGTCTCTCTCTCCTCTAATAAATATAATTCTTTAAAAATGCATTTCTCCCATCTTTTTTACAGTTCTCCAAATGCATAATCTTTCATTACATATATCTTCAGTTTTGCTGATTTTTTCTTCTGTGACTTGAAAGCTACTATTGATCCCTTCTAATGAGGTTTACATTTCAGCTATCATGGTTTCCAATTTTTTTTTTTTTTATTTGACAGCGTTAGACAGAGAGACAGAGAGAAAGGTCTTCCTTCCATTGGTTCACTCCCCAAATGGCTGCTATGGCTGGTGCTGTGCTGATCTGAAGCCAGGAGCCAGGTGCTTCCTCCTGGTCTCCCATGTGGGTGCAGGGCCCAAGCACTTGGGCCATCCTCCATTGCTTTCCTGGACCACAGCAGAGAGCTAGACTGGAAGAGGAGCAACCGGAACTAGAACCCAGTGCCCATATGGGGTGCCGGCGCCACAGGCAGAGGATTAACCTAGTGAGCTACAGCGCCGGCCCCAGCTATCATGGTTTCCAATTCTAGTACTTTTTTTTTTTAATAGATTCATTTCTTTATTTGAAAGTCAGAGTTACAGAGAGATTCAGAGAGAGACAGAGATTTTCAACCCATTGGGTCACTCCCCAAATGGCAGAATGGCCAGGGCTGAGCCAGGCTGAAGCCAAGAGCCAGGAACTTCTTCTGGGTCTCCCACATGAATGTAGGAGCCCAAGCACTTGGGCCATCTTCTGCTGCCTTCCCGGGAGCATTAGGCAAGGGGCTGGATCAGAAGTGGAGTAGCTGGGACTCAAACTGGCACCCATACAGGATGTTGGTATTACAGGCGGCTATGCCACAACAGTGGTCTCTCAATTCTAGAAATTCTATTCAGTTATTTTTTATGATTTCCACTTCCTTATTGACATTCTCCACTTGATTAGACAATGCCATCATGCCTTCTTTAACCTTAACTTCAAGCATTTCTTTAGTTCTTTGGACATATTTACAACAGTAGTTTTGATTTTTGCCTGAGAACTCCAATATCTGGCCCCTTTCACAGAGAGGCTGCCTGTTCTTTTTCATGTCTATGGGTCATACTTTCCTGTTGCTATAACTAGTCATTTTGTTGTTTTAAAATTTGATATTTTAGATAATACACTGAAATAACTGAATATTGATTCCCCCTTTTGCTCCTCAGACTTGCTTTTTTTTTAAGTGAACTAGATGATCCATTTTTTTAAAAAGATTTATTTATTTATTTGAAAGTCTGAGTTACAGAGAGAGAGAGAGAGAGAGAGAGATCTTCAATCCGCTGGTTCACTCCCCAGTTAACCGCAACGGCCGGAGCTGCACCGATCCAAAGCCAGGAGCCAGGAGCTTCTTCCAAATATCCCACGCAGGTGCAGGGGCCCAAGGACTTGGGCCATCTTCCACTGCTTTCCCAGGCCTTAGCAGAGAGCTGGATCAGAAGTGGTGCAGCTGGGACTTGAACCATCGCCCATATGGGATGCTGGCGCTTCAGGCCAGGGTGTTAACCCACTGTGCCACAGGGCTGGCCCCTGGATTATCCATTTTATTATCTATTTTCCTCCACAGTGTGTACAGCCTCTGAAATTGTTCATCAGTGGGGACAGCCTTAGGTACACGCACACACACACACACACACACACACTCCTCTTTCCAATCTCTCTGCTAAACTGTTTGGTGCTTTAGTATCGCTCTATTTTTTTTTTTTTTTTTTTTTTGACAGGCAGAGTTAGAGAGAGACAGAGAGAAAGGTCTTCCTTCCGTTGGTTCACCCCCCAAATGGCCGCTACGGCTGGCACGCTGCACCGCTCTATTGTTTTCAACAGATGCTCCTGGGCCATCATTTTCTTTACAGTCTAATCTAATTACATTTGGGCCCCTTTGCAATGATTGTCTTTGAGTATGTTCTGACCCCAGTAGGGATGTTTTAGTCCTCTCTTCCCCTGCTTCTCTCTCATTTAACCGATTAATAGTTCAGTTTGTTGATGTAATGAATCTACCATCTTCCCCTTATTTCACAGAATAAAAATCTCCATTATTTTTGGGAACACCCTTCAACTTGAACTTCATTCCAAATAAAGTCAGATTCCCTGGGGAGAGTTTTAGAAATCTCTGTTCTTTTCTGATATTGTTGCTAATGTTTATTTTTTCATCTATTTGTAAGGTAGAGAGAGAGAGGAAGAGAGAGAGAAAGATCTTCTATCTTTCATCCTCTGGTTCACTCCCCAAATGCCCACTACCTACACCAGCCAGGGCGGGGGCACGCTGAAGCCAGGAGGCTGGAACTAAGCACCTGAGTATACCAAGTCGATGGCAGGGACCCAATTGTTGGGTCATCATCTGCTGCCTCTCAGGATGCATTATCGGAAAACTGGATTGGAAGCTGAGTGGCTGGGACTCGAACTGACAATCTGATATGGGATTCAGGCATCCCAAGTGGTGGTTTAATTTGCTGTGCCCAGAGCTCTCTTGCCTCTGTACCACTGCTGCAGAGCCCGTTTCAGAATGACAGTGGACACTTTACTTGGAGTGACACCCTTGCTCTACAAGCAGGGTTCTGGGTGGGGGCAAATGGCTTGCTTCTCCTGGCATAAACCTCTAAGTAAGTGAATTGAGGTGAGGGCTACTGGGCTCCAGCATTCTTGGCCTGCTGTGCCTAAGGTAGAGTTTCCACCCTACGAGTGGGTACTGAGAAGAGGAAAAAAGGTCTGGGTCTCTCAGCCACTTTTGCCAGGGATCAAATGTCTTCATATATTTGGGAGGAAATGAGAACTGTGTCTACCCTGTCGCAGGAAGATACTGTAGCTCACAATGGGAGCTGGGGAGACAGCCTTATGCACTTGTCTGGAGCTGTCCAGGGTAGAAATTCATCATACTGGGCCAGGCAGGGAGCAGGGGTGGGGGCAAGCTAACACCTTGTACCTCAAATACCACAGAGATGTTTTCAGTTCTCTTAAAAAAATTTTAGTGGGTTTTCTTGAATCATTATTTCTTCATGTGCTATATGCTCTTGAAACATTTCCAGAGACTTAACATACAGATGCTCCTCAACTTATAATGGAGTTAAGTTCCAATAAATCCATCAGTAGTTGAAAATGTATTTATTCACCTAACCTATCATAGGATGGCAGCACCATACAGTAAGGGGTGTCAGTTAGCTTCACTTGTGACTATGTGGTGACTGGGAGGTACAGCTTACTGTCACTGCCCAGCACTGTGACTGTATCATGAAAAGAGCAAATTTTAATTTCAAGGAACATTTTCTACTGATTGCATATTAGTTTTTGCACCATTATAAAATAAAGAAGTGGTTAGTGACTGTCTTTACTTGATTTTTTAAAAAGGTTTTCATCAGTAATAGTTGTTTTACTAAAAAGAGGGTCTACAGAGTTCCTTGCCCTACTTCCCCAGACATTTTCAATAGATTATTAGATCTTTTAAAAACTTTACTTTTTTTTTTTTTTTTTTTTTTTTTTGAGAGGCAGAGAGACACAAAGAAAGGGCTGGGGTTATAGAGACACAGGCAAAGATAGACAGAGAAGGACAGACAGAGCACCCATTGCCTCGTTTACTCCCCAAATGCAATGGCAAGGACTGGGCTGAGCTCAATCCAGGCCTCTCAGGGTGGCAGGGACCCAACTACTGCCTCCTAGGGTCTCCACAGGCAGGAAGCTGGATTCAGGAGCACAAGGTGGGAATCATACCTTGGCACTCTTTCAATTGGCTTCTTAACTGCTGGATCAAACACTAGCTCTTGGATTTATTTTAAAATCTCATATTCTATTTAAGATAAATTATATCTTAAGATTTAGAAATGAGATGCAGTAGATTAAGCTGCTGCTTGTAACACTTGCATCCCACATTGGAGTCCTGGTTAGAGTCCAAGATGCTTTGCTTCAGATCCAGTTTCCTGTTAATGTGTCTGAAAAAGCAAAATTTGATGGCCCAAGTACTTGGCCCATGCTACGCTTGTAGGATGGAGTTCATGCCTCCTGGCTTTGGTATGGCCCAGACCTGGCTGTTTTGGGTATTTGGGAAGAAATCCAGTGGATAGAAGATCTCTCTCTCTCTCTCTCTCTCTCTCTCTCTCTATCTCTCTCTCTCTCTTTCTTTCTCTCTATCCCTCTCTCTCCCCATCTCCCTCTCTCCCTGTCACCCTGCCTTTCACATAAACAAATAAATCTTAAGACATATATAGAGGGGCCGGCACTGTGGCCTAGCAGGTAAAGCTACCGCCTGCAGTGCTGGCATCCCATATGGGCGCCGGTTCAAGTTCTGGCTGCTCCACTTCTGATCCAGCTCTCTGCTATGGCCTGGGAAGGCAGTGGAAGATGGCCCAAGTCTCTGGCCCCCCACACCCATGTGGGAGACCTGCAAGAAGTTCCTGGCTCCTGGCTTCAGATCGGCACATCTCCGGCCATTGCGACTAACTGGGGAGTGAACCAGCAGATGGAAGACCTCTCTCTCTCTCTCTCCCTGCCTCTCTTTCTCTTTCTCTGTAACTCCAACTTTCAAATAAATAAATCTTTAAAAAAAAAAAAAGACATATATAGAAGGGACTTCTGATGTCTGTAAGGTCAATCTGTTAATCAATCAAGACACATCTAAATGTCTTTGATACATGGTTTTCTAATCTGTGCTTGGTAACAAATGTGATTACTTCCTATACAGGCCTCTGGCTTGATGCTAAACAGTGAATGGATAGAAGTTTATCTTGACTTGAAATATGCTTCCAAAAGGTAACAATTTTGAAAGCACACACACTGTTTCATCCTTCTTTTATTAAACAATAGTTTAAGTATTTTGAGGCCAGGCATTAACTCTCTCTTTACTCATTTTTTTTTAAAGGAGTGACAGAGATGATTTTCCATCCAGTGGTCTATTCCCCAGATGGCCAGACTGAATGAGCCACGAGCTTCATCTGGGTTTCCCACGCGGGTGGCACTGGTTATCCTTACTGGCTTTTCTCAGGCCAATAGCAGGGAGTTGGTTCGGAAATGGAGCAGCTGAGACATGAACTGGTTCCCATATGGGATCAGCATCACAGGAGGGTAGCTTTACTGACTATGTCACAACCATTATTTATTTCTTTTTAAGGTTAAGTAACCTTTGCCTTCTCAGGAGCATTAGCCGGGAGCTGGATGAAAAGTGGAGCAGCCGGGACTCAACCCAGTGACCATATGGGATGCTGGCATTGCAGGTGAAGGCTTAACCCATGACACCACAGCACTGGCTCCATCAGATTATCAAATATTTAGTAAAACAGAACACTGTTCTCAGAAGGTTGGTTGGTGGGAGGAGGGAGGAGATTATAAAATAACATATCTGTAGAGTATCTTGTGTTTATATCACACATCTTCCTTAACCACACACAGTGGTAATTGGACAGAAGGGAGAGGAAGATGAAACCAAAGCTTTGGCTAGGATAAGGAATATTTGAAAAGGAGAAGAGAATGTGAGTGGCTGCAACTGCAGAAGGTAGTGAGATGAAGAAACAGGATGAAGGGTACACAGGACATGCAGTCACCATAGCATCCAACCCAGAAGAGAAGAGGCCCTGAAGTCGCCCATCCCTTACCTGTGACAAGTCCCTAACTAAGCTATCTGAGACTAGGACCAGGTTTTGTTTCCTAGACTGCCACTGACTTTTGATTGGGAGGAACAATGGCAAAGGCAGGCTTCATCTCACCCAGACTGTTGGGGAAAAGATAGGAAACTCTGGAAGCTGCTGCCTAACACAGTTTCCCAGGTCATCTCAGCTATTCATTGGATTTGAATTCCTTTTACCTTTGTAAGTCGTAGAAAAACAAAAAGATGTAGGTTATTTTTGTTCACAGAAATGCAACTGACTTTTTCTGTGGAAATGCAATTGCTTATGCCTTGTGTGATTCTACCAGTTTTGTACTATCAGCAAATTTATTTCTGCGTTTTTTTTTTTTTTTTTTTTTTTTTTTTTTTTTTTTTTTGACAGGCAGAGTGGACAGTGAGAGAGAGAGAGACAGAGAGAAAGGTCTTCCTTTTTTCCATTGGTTCACCCTCCAATGGCCGCCGCGGCCAGCGCACTGCGCTGATTTGAAAGCAGGAGCCAGGTGCTTCTCCTGGTCTCCCATGGGGTGCAGGGCCCAAGCACTTGGGCCATCCTCCACTGCACTCCCTGGCCACAGCAGAGGGCTGGCCTGGAAGAGGGGCAACCGGGACAGAATCCAGTGCCCCGATGGGGACTAGAACCCGGTGTGCCGGCGCCGCAAGCGGAGGATTAGCCTACTGAGCCGCGGCACCGGCCTCTGCATTTCTGATTACATATACAATTTGTATGTTCTTTGAACGAGTTCAAACTGTTTGAACGAGTTATATTATCTTATTGGTTTGCTCATTAATCAATTTAATAAAACCCTTGACATGTTCATTTATATTTCTGAGTCACAATTTTACTCTTTAAGAAATCACTGTTAAAACAGTTCTAAAAAGCTGAATAAAGGAGTTGCAAGATTTGCAACTGTGATATCACAATCATGCTCAATTCCAAACTTGTATAGACCTAGAGGCGGAAAGACCTTGAGACTGCACTGCATGTGTGTGACATATCAAGCTTATTTTGGGCCTGGGCCAGGTCCAGGTTGTTTTCTAGATTCCTACTGTCTTTTTTTTTTTAATATTTTAAAGGCAAAAAAGATCTTTCATCCAACTACTGGTTTACTACACACACACACACACACACACACACACCGCCAAAATGCCTATAAGAGGAGGCTGGGCAGGGCAGAAACCAGGAGCCAGGACCTCAGTCTGGGTCTCCAACATAGGTGGGAGGGACTCAATTACTTCAGCCATCACTTGCTACCTTCCAGGTTACACATTTTCAGGAAGCTGGAATTGGGAGGATTCAAACTCAGGCATTCTGATACAGGATGTGGTATCTTAACTACTGTGCCAAAGGTCCACCCTACTACTGTGTTTTGCAGTGGTAAAGTAAAAATACTTCATTTTACTGGTACCTTTGGGATCCGCATGGAAGGAAGGCCTATACTTCCGGGAATGGAGAGTCCCTACCTGTACTTCTGGGGAAGAAAAGTCCTTGTCAAGGTCCCTGCAGGTGCCTAAAGGTCAACCAATGAGGATCAGACCCGCCTCAACCTTGAACCCCCATGCCCTGAATCTCTAAAAGGAGCTCTCCCAATCTCTGACCTCTGACGCGCGACTTCCCCGGCCCCAGCTCTGTTGCTCTGTTGGGACCGGGGAACCTTGTCCGGGAGCGGAACCCCAGTAAAAGCCTGTGAATTAACTGATTCGTCTGCCTGGGAAGATGTGTTACGTGCCGGACGCCTTGCATTTACCACCTAATGTTTTCTGGGTACTCTGTTCCCAACATGACAGCATGACCTTAAGCATGTCTACAGTACCAGTAGAAAACAAGTATTAGGGGGACGGTGCTGTGGCTTAGTATGTGAGGCTGCCTCCTGCAATGCCAGCATCCCATATGGGCGCTGGTTCGAGTCCCAGCTGCTCCACTTCGTGTCCAGCACTCTGCTATGGCCTGGGAAAGCAGTAGAAGATGGCTGAAGTCCTTGGGCCTCTGAACCTGCATGGGAGACCCGAAGGAAGCTCCTGGCTTCGGATCGGCACAGCTCCAGCCATTTCGGTCATCTGGGGAGTGAACCAGTGGATGTGCTCTCCTGCACAAGCCAAAAATAAGCACCTAAAAATGGCATCCAAGGGGCTTGTGCTGGTAGCGGGTAAAGCTGCTGCCTGCAGTGCCTGCATCCCATATGGATGCCAGTTGGAGTCCTGGCTGCTTCACTTCCAATCCAGCTCTCTGCTTTGGCCTGGGAAAGCAGTAGAAGATGGCCCAAGTCCTTGGCCCCCTGCACCCACATGGGAGACCTAGAAGAAGCTCCTAGCTCCTGGCTTCGGATCAGCACAGCTCCTGCTGTTGTGGCCAGCTGGGGAGTGAACCAGCAGATGGAGGACCTCTCTCTCTGACTCTCCTTCTCTTTCTGTGTAACTCTGACTTTCAAATAAAAAAATAAATATTAAAAAAAGTATTGGGCCAGTTGAGGGGAGTTTCCTAGGCGACATTACCTATGCTTTTTTATTTTTTATATTGATTGATTTTGTATTTAAAAATAAGATTTATTTAAGTCAAAGACCTCCTGGTGGAGTGGCCAGAAGGGGAGCTCCAAGAGAGGCAAAATCCAAAGGAGTTGGTAGTAGTGGGACTTTTAAACACAATTTTGGGGACAAAATTGTCAATCAGTATAAGGTGGGGACAAACTCATCAAAAGACCTGATTTTTAATCTTTTTACCATGTCAGGCTAGATAAAACAAAAGAGCCATCAGAAGGGTGGGATACCTAATTTGTTTTATGGTAAACTGGGAGTTTCAGAAGGGTGGATTCACCACTCCCTTGCTATTTTCATGGTAAAATTGCAAATTCCTAAGGTGTGTGGCAGGCACTTTTGACCTTGCTAAAGATAACTTTTGGGGAAGCAAGCATTTTGCAGCCTATTGGGACCTAATGTCTTTTTTTTTTTTTTTTAATTTAAGATTTTATTTTATTTGAAAGGCAGAGACCCGTAGAGAGAGAGAGAGAGAGAGAAAGTGAAAGTCTTCTGTCTGTTAGTTCACTCCCAGATGGCTGCAACAGCCAGAGCTGCACCAATCTGAAGCCAGGAGCTTCTTCCAGGTCTACTACATGGGTGCAGGGGCCCAAGGATTTGGGCCATCTTTTACTGCTTTTCCAGGCCACAGCAGAGATAGATCAGAAGTGGAGCAGCCAGTGCCCATATGGGATGTGGGCACTATAGGCAGTGGCTTCATCCGCTACATCACAGCGCTGGGCCCCCCTTGTGCTTTTTAAGGTTCATTATTCCTTATGTTAATACAGGAGAGCTGTTAGCTTTTTATTTTTGTCCTTAAAAATGACAAAAGAAAGAACAAACTATTTACAAGGCTTTCTAGGTCTTAGGTAACCAGAATTGCTCATAAAGAGGCAAAAAATTAAATCTATATCTATCACAGAAAATATTAACTCAGTTGGAGACTATTTTGTGTTGCTATTCATTTTCTTTTGTTTTCTTCACTATTTTACATTTAAAGTATTTTGGAATTGACACTTGAATTCAGAATTTTAAAAGGTATCACAAAAGTTTTTCGTTTGTACGTTTTTATAGTATGGTTGGGAATTACTTTCCAAATGGAAATCAGCAGATAGTCTCCACTGGTTACTACCCTCCAAGTTTTCCAATTTCCCAGATCAATATACTCATATTGGTAGACTTTCACCTTGGTGCTTCATCTTTGTAACTGCTATTAAACATTACTACAGATCATAGGTAAGTCATTGCCTATAATGTGAAAGGCCCAATATTTGTTGATTTTAATAATCTCAAATACTTCATGTATGCAGAGTACCTAATAATCCACTTTTGAATCTTGCTCTGTTTTTTCACTACAAACACCTTATTATTGGAAAGGAAGGGGGCTAATTCTTATTTCGTGTTGGTGAAGTAACAGGAATACTTGGCAGGGAGATACAATGATCCTATGGGCTAGAACAAGAATAAGAAAAGAAAGAGAGCTTCAGGAATAGGGTAGATTCTAGGGCAGCATTGGGAGGTCTAAGAATCCCAGATTTTCTAAGGCTGTGATTCTGGAAGTGCAATCTCAGGGCAGTAGCAGCACTAACAGCTGAGGGCTTGAAAGTTAAAAAATGGCAAATGAGGTTGTGGAGAAAATGGTACCCTAATACACTGTTGGTGGATGCATGCAAATTAGTACAACCATTATGGCTAACAGTGTGGAGATTCCTCAAGAACTAATCATGGATCTACCATATGAGCCAGCTATCCCACTCATGAGAATGCATCCAAAGGAAATGAAGTCAGCGTATGAAAGAGGTATCTGTGCTCCCATGTTTATTGCAGCTCAATTCACAATAGCAAAGGAATGGAATCAACCTATGTGTCCATCAGCTGATGACTGGATAAAGAATACTACTCAGCCAAAAAATAAAAAAGAATGAAATTCTGACATTTGCAACACAATAGATGAAACTGGAGATCATCATGCTAAGTGAAATAAGCCAAACACAAAAAGACAAATACCACATGTTTTCCCCTCAAATGTGGAAGCTAATACACAGAGAAAGAAATGCTGAATTTCTAGGCATATGTAATCAAAATTTACATTTTTATGATAACTCTCTGGTAATCTGTATTACCATTAAATTTGGGAAATATGAGGGCACTTCACAAAGTTGGTGGAAAATGAAATTAAAGGATGTTTACTTTGATGCAAAAATTTTTGAAATTCATATGCATATGCAGGGCCTTCAAAAAGTTCATGGAAAAATATGTATTATGGAAAAACTCTATGTAGATTTCAAAACTAAGATTACACTTTCTTTCCTATCTATATTGGCCAGGCGTAACCCGTCCTCTTATGAACCAATCAATAGCCATTTATTACTGAAAGTAAGGTACTACATGACACTATAAAAGATATAAAAGTATGGGATACAAAAGCTGTTCTCCAGGAATTTATAATCTATATTAGGAGAAAAAGTAGATGCCCCTAAAAATATTAGTACTGGTAGAAAACACAAAGTGTTTGAGCCTTGTATGCCCTAGTACTCTAGCCTTATTTAGTCCTCTCACAACAGTCATCCTAAAATGTTCTTGGACCTAGGAAGTACTTGGCACAGAGTTCTTGACAAAATGGCCAATATGCTGTCCTTGTGTTAGTTTGTGGCTGGCTATAATGATTCAGCCAAGGAATATTTAATAAACTCATATGAGCAGAACACTAAAGCATGTCTTATAGAGGCTAGATATTCTTTACAAAACCTTAATATCTATGACTGGGAGGCTGGGTATTCTTTTTTTTTTTTCCCTTTAAGATTTATTTTATTTACTTGAAAGAGTTACAGAGAGAGGAAAGAGAGAGAGAGAGAATGAATCTTCCATCCACTGGTTCACTCCCCAAATAGCCACAACAGCCAGGCCTGGGCCAGGCCAAAGCCAGGAGCCAGGAACTGCATCCAGGTCTCCCACATGGGTCCAGGGGCCCAAGCACTTGGGCCATCTTCCACTGCTTTCCCAGGTGCATTAGCAGGGTATTAGATTGGAAGTAGAGCAGCCAGGACTAGAACTGTTGCCCATATGGAATGTGGGCATTGCAGGCGGTGGCTTTTACCTGCTACACTACAATGCTGGCCCGGAAACTGGCTATTCTTAAAAGAAGAAATAATTCAGATACCACCCTGTTAGATTCCAATACTATAAGTTATTATACCTTTTCTGGCTCTGACTTGACTACCTGCCATGAGAAATAGGGCATGCTGTTTTAATAAATGTTTCATTCAACCAAATGTAAAATGTATGTTGTTATTTGAAAATAGGTTTGTTCCTTCTCTCTGCATACACTGTTTTTCATTAGTTGAATCAAGTTTAAATAGTACTTTCAAAACTTAAGACTAGGTTCAGAAGCTTTCTACTATATAAATGCAACTTCAATTTTTAAAAAAATATTTATTTGATGGGCCGGCGCCGTAGCATAGTAGGTTAATCCTCTGCCTGCCATGCCGGCATCCCATATGAATGCCAGTTCAAGTCCTGGCTGCTCCACTTCCAATCTAGCTCCCTGCTAATAGCCTGGGAAAGCAGTGGAAGATGCCCCAAGTGCTTGGGCCCCTGCACTCACATGGGAGACCCAGAAGAAGTTCCTGGCTCTTGGTTTCAGATCAGCCCAGTTCTGGCTGTTGTGGCCATCTGGGGAGTGAACCAGCTGATAGAAGACTTCTCTTCTCTGTCTCTCCCTCTCTTTTTCTAATTCTGCCTCTCAAATAAATAAATAAATAAATCTTTAAAAATAAAATAAAATAAAATGCCTGCATTTATTAGTGAGTGTCTGGGTTTAATTCCTGGCTCCAGCTCCCTATTCCATCTTCCTGCCAATACAGACTCTGGGAGGTAACATTTGGGTCTGGGCTACATACATGAGAGACCTGGATTAAATTCCTAGCTTTGGACTTCAACCTGGCCCAGTTCTGGTTGTGCCAGGCATTTGGGAGTAAACTAGCAGATGGGAGCATTCTCTGTCTCTGACTCTCAGGAAAAAAAAAAAAAAAGTATGGATGGTAGTTATCAAATTGCCATCAAATGTAAGTTTTATTGAATATATTTAATAAATGTTTTATTATAGGGACAGCACTGTGGGACAGTGGTTAGGCCTTAGCTTATGATGCCAGTATCCCATATGAGCACCGATTCAAGTTCTGGCTGCTCCACTTCCAATCCACCTCCCTGCTATTATGCCTGGGAAAGCAGCAGAGGATGGCCCAAGTACTTGGGCCACTGATATCCATGTGGTAGACCCAGATCCAGACCCAGATCCAGGTTCTTTGGCCTGGTCCAGTGTTGGCTGTTAGAGCCATCTGGAAAGTGAACCAAGGGAATAGAAGATCTCTGTAATTCTTTCAAATAAATAAATAAATCTGAAAAAAATTACCCTTTTAAAAATGTTTTATTATCAAATGTTGATATTCCAGAAATTAAATACATTGCCACTAGATAAATTTATGAACAAAAGTTTTGAATGTTATATCAAAAGGTGTAAGAGAATACATAATTTTCCAAATTTCTTTTAGGGGATATGTGAGTAGAAAAGAAGTACAGTGAAGCTAATTCAGTCTCTCTGTCTTATATATTACAGATTAAATGACTTGCATGCAATCAGTGACCTAGTTGACTGTGGTACATTGGCAAGAATCTATGAGTACTGACATCTGAGAGCTCTTTCCAGTCACAGTTTCTGTTGTCCATAAACTTTGTACATTTGTTTTGGTTTTCAGAGCACTCTTCACATAAAACCCGAATATTTTGTATGGTCAAGAATCCATAAGTAAGACCCCTATAATTTATCTCTGGCACAAGTTAGATTTTTATATAACGGATTTAAACAAAACCTATTTTTGGTAATACATTTAGTATTTTGTTTTAAGAAAGAGTAAGTGTATCCCCTGTAAATGATTACTACATTAATATGGACTTCCAGAGGTAGAAGAGGTTTAGAAGTCCTCTAGTCAGAAAAATACAGAATAAACCAAGGCACAGTAAATTCCTCCAAATAGACTTCAGGAAATTCTGAATCATATTTGAAAGATTAAAGACATGAGTGATGTGACTATCCATAAATATTTCTTAATTTTTTATAAAGGATCCTCTAAGAAACTTCAAAATAAATGAATGAAATCCAATAATTTAAAACTCAAGTGCTGTTATTTCTACAAGATCTTGGGTTATATGTTCATTTGTTCATCAGAAGAAAAATCACATTTTCATTTCTTATATTTTATTTATATTAGGGAGAGTACTTCAATATTAATTCAAATATCTATCCATTTAATGCAAAAATGTTAATGCAATATTAAAAATGAAATTTAAATGAAAGCAAGGGAATATCACATTAACGTTCCCATGGCAACTCTCACTTCACTTTCCAGTTTCTGAATTGTAATATGGTCATTTATTACAGGCTCATATAAAATATAATCTTGCAAATATTTAAGGATGTATAGGTTAACTCGTGTCAATTCAAGTCTTCAGATGAAATCTAATATAATAGATCAGGCTCAGAGTACGTAAAATATTAACCCATAGTCTTAATTTAGACACAGCTACATAAAACAGATGCAAACTTCCTGGGTTCTGAATGATTTATTAGCACTCACACAAATCATACCATTTTGCAGTTTCCATCATAAGTTAAAATCTAAGCCTTATGTTACTGAAATACTAATATAAGTGTGATCAAGTGACTCAAGGTTTAGGAAGAATTTGAAATTATAAACTACAAAATTTTGCAGACTAGGCAAAATGTAAATTTATTAGTTCACACAAATTGAAAGTCTGAGAATTAAGTTCTGCAGATATAATAATTCTGCCAAAGCCCTAGCTTTATTATTGGCCTGCTTTTTTCTACAATCTTTAGTGGTACATCTTAAACTAATGAAAACTCAAAAACAGGAGCAGCTGGTTAAATAGCCACCTGTGACACTGGCATCTCATATAAGTGCTGGTTTGAGTCTTGGCTGCCCTGCTTTCAAACCAGGTCCCTCCTAATGCACCTGAGAAAGAAGCAGAAGATGGCTTAAGTGTTTGGGCCCCTGCCACCTATGCAGGATGAAGCTCTTGGCTCCTAACTTCAGCCTGGCCCAGCCCTGACTGTGTGGCCATTTGGGGAGTGAACCACCAGATGGAAGATCTCTGTCTCTCTCTGTCTGTCTTTCTCTGTAATTTTGCCTTTCAAATGAACAAATCTTAAAAAAAAAATAAAAATAAAAATAAAAATAAACATTCCTTAACCAAGTAATAACTCTCTACCTATCTAAAGGAAATTATTGGATTACTTCTAAGCTACATGTGAAAGGATTTAGGGGAAAAAATAATCTAAGTACCTACCAGTTGGAGTAGGTTAAATAAACTATGGATACAGAACTTTGAAATAATTAGACCAATGTATATTGGTGTGGAAAGATGGCCAAACACAAGGTAAGTAAGCATAGCAAGAATAAAACAGTATGCACAATAAGGAAGGAAAACCCAGAGCAGGCCTGTGGCACAGCAGGTAAAGCTGTTGCTTGGGCACAAAGTTCCAGTCCTGGCTTCTCTGCAATTCTAATCCAGCTTCCTGCTGACGGGCCTAGGAGGTAGCAGATGATGGCCCAAATGCTTGGGTTCCTGCCACCCCTGTGGTAGACCCAGATGAAGTCCTTGGCTCCTGGCTTCTTCCTGCCCCAGCACCAGCTGTTTCAGGCATTTGGGGAGTGAACTGGTAGGTAGAAAATTTTTCTCTCTTTTGCTGCCTTTCCTTCTTTCTCTGTCACTCTGCTTTTTTTTTTTTTTTTTTTTTTTTTTTTGACTGGCAGAGAGGACAGTGAGAGAGAGGGAGACAGAAAGGTCTTCCTTTGCCGTTAGTTCACCCTCCAATGGCCGCCGCGGCCGGTGTGCTGCGGCTGGCGCATCGTGCTGATCTGAAGCCAGGAACCAGGTGCTTCTCCTGGTCTCCCATGGGATGCAGGGCCCAAGGACTTGGGCCATCCTCCACTGCACTCCTGGGCCACACCAGAGAGCTGGCCTGGAAGAGGGGCAACCGGGACAGAATCCGGCGCCCCGACTGGGACTAGAACCGGTGTGCCGGTGCCGCAGGCGGAGGATTAGCCTATTGAGCTGCGGCGCCAGCCCTCTGCCTTTCAATTAAATATTTTTTTTTTTAAAGAATAAAACCAAACAGAATAAAACAAAAAGTCAAAATATTATCTCAAAAACAATACATTATCTGTGTATACAGATTAATTTTGAATGATACACTCCAAATGGTCTGGTTAGTGGGATTTTGGTTGTACCTTATTTATTTAATTTTTTACTTAAAACTTATTTATTTGAAAGGCATGGAGAGAGAAAGAGAGATAGAAAGAGAAAAGGCAGGAGAAAAAGGAAGGAAGAATGGATGGTAGGAAGGGAGGAAGGGAGGAAGAAAGGAAAGAAAGAGAACAAAAGGAAAGAAAGGAAGAAAGGAGGAAAGAAAAAGAAAAAGAAAAGGAAGAAAAGTCCCCTATCTGCAGGTTCTTTCCCTAACTGCTCACAACAGCCAGGGCTGGCCCAGGCTGAAGCCAGCAGCCAGGAACTCAATTTGGGTCTCCCACATGGGTGGCAGGGACAAAGTATTTGGGCAATCATCTGCTGTCTCCCAGGTGCATTTTAGCTGGAAGCTGGATTGAAAGCAGAGGAGCTGGGACTTGAACCTAGGGAGCCCTGACATGGGTGCAGGAGTCTCATGCAGCATCTTAACTGCTGAACCAAATGCCTGACCTGACTTTGATTTTATTTTTCTGAATGATTTCAAATGAGTATAATTAAAAAATAAATGCTTAAGGCAGAAATAAAGTAAGTTAACTCCTGTTGTGTGAAGCTACTGATGTTCTCCACTGAAGGTAAGCATGAAGGTTGTTATAAACCTTCTTGAAACATCTGATAACACGAAAGCATTGCAACAAAACTTATACAATCCTATTTAAGAAATAATTATGGAAATTGGAAATCATATAAATATTTCAAGAGTGATTAAATAATTATATATCCATTACATAATACGGAATACGATGTATGCATTAGAATCATATTATAGGGGGGTTGGTATTGTGGTGCAGCTAGTTAAGCCGCCACCTGCCACATTGGCATCACAACAGCTGTTCCACTTCTGATCCAGTTCCATCCTAATGTGCCTGGGAAGGCCGCAGAAGATGGCTCAAGACCTGGATGGAGTTCTGGGCTCCTGGCATTGGCCTGGTCCTGCCCCAGCTCAGCTCTAACTGTTGTAGGCATTTGGAGAGTGAATCAGATGGAAGATTTCTTTCTCTCTCTCTCCTCCCCCCCCCTTTTACTCTGCCTTTCAAATAAACATAAATCTGGGGCCAGGGTTGTGGCATAGCTAGTAAAGCCACTGCCTGAGATGCCAGAATCCCAGGTGGGTGCCAGTCCATGTCCTGGCTGCTCTACTTCCAATGCAGCTCTCTGATAATGCACCTGGGAAAAGCAGTGGAAGTTGGCCCAAGTGCTCGGGCCCCTGTTACCCACACGGGAGACCCAGATGAAGCTCTGGGCTCCTGGCTTCAGCTTGGCCCAGCCCTGGACATTGAGGTCATCTGGGGAGTGAACCAACAGATGGAAGACCTCTGTATTTCTCTGTGTTTCCCTCTCATTCTGTGACTCTGCCTTTCAAATAAATAAATAAATAAGTAAGTAAATCTTTTAAAAAATCATATTACAGAAGATTTCCATGGTAAAATACTATTGATATCTTGTCAAGCCAGGATGATTTTTAGCTGCAGGTAATAGAAAACCCCAAATCAGTTTACATTACAAAATTCCTGTTTAGCATGCCTATTTCCTTCTAATAACCTCCAATTACATGTATTACCTCCTGAAATCCCACTAGAAAGAAAAGTGGGGAAAAGGCATAAACCCATATAGACAGAGACAAGGGAAAGGAGACAGTGGTAATTCAATATTTAAAGCCAGAAAGCTGGTGGATGGGTATAGGTCTGTGGACCTGCAAGAACAGATGATGCAGATACCCAAGGAACCAGCTTTCAGATAGGCTGATTTATCCATCAGAACTCAAAAAAGAAAAGCTCAAAGACCTGGACATATTTGGAAAGTGGGAGTGGAAAGTGGGAATGAAATTGGAAAGAGTGGATCAGTCTATGAGACATGAGAAGAACTCAAGCTCCTTTAAGAAATCAAAACCTCAGGGCCGGTGCCATGGCTCACTTGGTTAATCCTCCACCTGCGGCGCCGGCACCCCGGGTTCTAGTCCCGGTTGGGGGTGCTGGATTCTGACCCGGTTGCTCCTCTTCCAGTCCAGCTCTCTGCTGTGGCCTGGAAGGGCAGTGGAGGATGGCCCAAGTGCTTGGGCCCTGCACTGGCATGGGAGACCAGGAGGAAGCACCTGGCTCCTGGCTTTGGATCATCGCAGCACACCGGCCGTAGCAGCCATTTAGGGGGTGAACCAACGGAAAGAAGACCTTTCTCTCTGTCTCTCTCTCTCTCACTGTCTATAACTCTACCTGTCAAATAAAATAAATAAATAAATATATAAATAAGTAAGTAAAAAAGAAAAGTATGCTCTTTATAAAAAAAGAAATCAAAACCTACTTGCAGTTTTTAAAGACTATTTTCTCTCCCATTTCCAACCATGAAGTTTCTACAAAAGGAGCCCAGACCACTGTATCTGTATGTATTTCTGTGTATGATGACTGCAATATGTAATAACGAGTTATAAGGCATATTATAAATGATCCTTGGGGGGCCGCGCTGTGGTGTAGCTGGTTAAGCCACCGCCTGCAACATCAGCATCCTGTATGAGTGCCGGTTCAAGTCCTGGTTACTCTACTTCCAAACCAGCTTCCTGCTAACGTGCCTGGGAAAGCAGAAGAGGATGGTACAAATGCTTGAGCCCCTGCGCTCATGTGGGAGACCTGGAAGAAGCTCCTGGCTCTTAGTTTTAGCCTGGCCCAGCCCTGGCCATTGTGGCCATTTGGGGAGTAAACCAGCAGATGGAAGATCTCTCTCTCTCCATGTCTCCCTCTCTCTGTAACCCTGCCTTTTAAATAAATAAATAAATCTCATAAAAAAAATGAACCTTGGGGCTTGCATTGTTGCACAGTGGGGGTACGCTATTGTTTGTCCTCTATCAGAGTGCTTGGTTCCTGTTCCAGCTGCTCTATGCTTCCAATCCAGCTTCCTGTTAATGCGCATGAAAGGCAGCAGATGATAGACCAAGTACTTGGGTCTCTGCCATCCATGTGGAAGATCTGGATGGAGTTCCTGGCTCCTGGTTTCAGCCTGGTTCAGTTCTACCATTGTGGGTATTTGGGGAGTGAACCAGCAGATGGATGATCTCTCTCTGTTCCTCTCTCTGTAACTGTACCTTTTTAAATAAAATAAATGTTTTAAAAATATAAATAAAATGAGTCTTAGTGAATAGAACATTATCAAATCTCATTCTGCTGCTTCCTTGTTCTAATTTTAGCAAAGATAATTTAATTTTGCTTGTTTTAAAAGGTATCTTTATACAAAAACTTGTGAATGTATGGTCTTAGCAGCCATAATCATAACAGTTCCAAGTTGGAAACAGCCCAAATGTGTATCAGTGTATTTTTATTCATTTTTATTTATTTGAAAGGCAGACAGAAGGACACAGAGAAATCCCTCATTTGCTGGCTCACTCTCCAGATGATTGCAATAGCTGAGGCTGGGTTACGCTGAAGCCAGGAGCCAGGAACTCAATCGGGGTCTCCCATGTGGGTGGCAGGGACCCAAAAACTTGAACAATCTTCACTGTGATTCAACTTGTTTGTAAAATGTCTGCCCCCTATGATAAGTAAAAATTTAATGAGTAAAAATTCTAAGTATTGATGTAGTCAAGTTTATTTGTTTTCTATTATGATTGTTTTTCAAATATTTATTTATTTGAAAGCCAGAGTTACACAGAGAGGGAAAGAGCTTCCATTCATTGATTCACTCTGAAAATGGACAGAGGGACTGGGGCTAGGGCTGGGCCAGGCTGAAGCCAGAAGCGAGGAACTTCAGTCTGGTCCATGTGGGTGTAGGGGACCAAGCACTAGGGCCATCTTCCACTGCTTTCCCAGGTGCATTAGCAGGGAGCTGGATTGGAAGTGGAGCAGCCAGGTATTGAACTGGCACCCATATGGGATGCTGGTTGCTGTAAGCAGAGTGTGACCTGCTATATAGGCTGGCCCCATTTATGAATGCTTTTGGTGTCTGTTTTGAAAAATACTTTCCTTGGGATGGGCATTTGGTCTAGTGGTTGACACTACTTGCAATATCTGTCCCCCCACCCAACCCCACCACAGATTAAGTAAGTATCAGAGTATCTAGGTTAGATTTTCATATCTTTTCCCAATTTGCCTGGGAGGCGGCAGGTGATGGCTCAGGTGGTTGGTTCCCTACCACTGATGTGGGAGATCCAGATTGAGTTCGTGGTTCCTGGCTTTAGCTTGGCCCTGCTCCAGCTGTTGTTTGCATTTGGGGGGTGAATCAGTGGAGGTGAGATTTCTCTCTTATTCTGTCTCTTTGTCTGCCTCTTAAATGAAATTAAAAGAACGAAAAGAATACTTCCCTTCTCGAAGATCATAATAATATTATATTTAATCTGTAGTTTTGAGCTCTTGGGATTAATCTTAAAAACAATATGGTATTACATAATGATCCTGTTTAATTTTTTCCATGTTTATCATTCATCCTCGTTACACTGATTGAATAGTCCATCCATTTCTCACTTATTTGTTACTTCTGGACTCTAATAAAGTTTCAAACATGTGGGTTTGTCTGGAGCTCTATATTCTAGTTTTCTATCCTTGTACCAATAATACATTCTCTTATTTTAGCTAAACAGCCTCATAACATACTTTAACTCCCTCTACTTCAGTCTTTAAAATCACTTAACAAGTGCACTGCTCAATTCTCCCTTGAGAGTGAATCTGCCCTGATGGGTGGAGTTAATTGACAGCTTGCAGCTAAAGTGCCTCTAGCATCTGCTGCAGCACTTGCGCTGATGCCATGCTCTATCCAGGCCGCCACCCAATGCCTGAGCAAGGCAGGGGTACCAAGACCTCGCCATTTCTGCCCAGTGTGGGACCCCTCCAGAATGAGGCAAAGAACTTCTCAGAGTGGCGCAGGAAGTCTGACGTTCTTTCTTCCACAGATGTCAGACCTGAATCAGTCTGAAGAGCCTGCCTAATCCTGCTCCCCGTTCTCTCCTTGGTCTTTCACATCTTGCACTTTTTACCACATCTTAAGCATCTGCTTCCTGGAGGATCTGAGTTGGTAGATGTGGTGTATTAGCCTTTTATTACTACCACTAAAAGAAAGAAGTTACTTAGGAAAGGTTTATTTTGGCTCAGTTTTAGGGATTCACAGTCTTTTTTTAAATTTTTTTATTTTTTAATAGAAAGCTTTTATTTAATAAATATAAATTTCAAAAGTACAACTTTTGGATTATAGCAGTTCTTCCCCTCATACCCACCCTCCCACCCCCAAACCACCATCCCACCTCCTGCTCCCTCTCTCACCCCATTCTTCATTAAGATTCATTTTTAATTATCTTTTCTTTTCAATGTAGAGCTGGTTTATTTTACACAAACTCTCTTTTTTTTGGGGGGGGGGGGCAGGCAGAGTTAGTGAGAGAGAGAGAGAGACAGAGACAGACAGAGACAGAGAGAAAGGTCTTCCTTCCGTTGGTTCACCCCCCCAAATGGCTGCTACAGCTGGTGCACTGAGCCGACCCAAAGCCAGGAGCAGGTGCTTCTTCCTGGTCTCCCATGTGGGTGCAGGGGCCCAAGCACTTGGAACATCCTCCACTGCCTTCCAGGGCTACAGCAGAGAGCTAGACTGGAAGAGGAGCAACCGGGACAGAATCCAGTGCCCCAACTGGGACTAGAACCCGGGGTGCTGGCGCCACAGGCGGAGGATTAGCCTAGTGAGCCGCAGCGCTGGCCATAATTATCTTTATATACAGAAGATCAACTCTATACTAAGTAAAGATTTCAACAGTTTGCACCCATACAGACATACAAAGTATAAAGTACTGTTTGAAGACTAGTTTTACCATTAATCCTCATAGTACAACACATTAAGGGCAGAGGTCCTACATAGGGAGCAAGTGCACAGTGACTCCTGTTGTTGATTAAACAATTGACACTCTTGTTTATGACGTCAGTGATCACCTGAGGCTCTTGTCATGAACTGCCAAGGCTATGGAAGCCTCTAGAGTCCACAAACTCTGACATTATTTAGACAGGGCCATAATCAAAGTGGACGTTCTCTCCTACCTTCAGAGAAAGGTACCTCCTCCTTTAATGATCCCTTCTTTCCACTGGGACCTCACTCACAGAGATCTTTCATTTAGGTCATTTTTTGCCAGTGTCTTGGCTTTCCATGCCTGAGAAACTCTCATGGGCTTTTTTAACCAGATCCGAATGCCTTAAGGGCTGATTCTGAGGCCAGAGTGCTGTTTAGGGTATTTGTCATTCTATGAGTCTGCTGTGTGTCCTGCTTCCCATGTTGAATGGTTCTCTCCTTTTTAATTCTATCAGTTATTATTAGCAGATATTGATTTTATTTGTGTGATCCCTTTGACACTTAGGGACTCACAGTCTAAGATCAGGTCTGGCATTTGCTGAGGGCAAAGGATGGCAGAAGCCAAGCAGAGGGAGGATCACAAGGTCAGTCAGGAAGCTGAGAGGAGGAGACAAAGCCCACACTCATCATCTATTCTCTATCAGGGTGGGAAAATGTCCTTCTGTCCAGGGCCATTTGGGTATTTTTATAACACCATTTCTGGAGCATACGAAATTATCAACTTAAAATTTAGCATGCTACAGATTTATTGAATTTCAAGTTCCACTTGCACTTGCCTAGGCAGTGCCAGGGACTTCACAGGGCCATATATGGCCCATAGGCTGAACATCCCCTACGCCTGCATGTGATCTTCCCCTTACAGATCTGTCTGATTCAATCATTGGCTCCATCCTAGCAGCTTCATCCAATCTAAGCACTTTCCAAGGCCCTACCTTCAGATACCATAATTGGATTTTCACCCTCAATCCACTGATATTAAGACTTTGGAGGGGGGGTGCTGTGGCACAATAAGTTCATCCTCTGCCTGCAGCACCGAATCCCTTATGGGCATTGATTCTAGTCCAGGCTGCTCCTCTTCCAATCCAGCTCCCTGCTAATGCTCCTGGGAAAGCAGTAGAAGATGGACCAAGTGCTTGGGCCCCTGTACCCACATGGGAGACCTAGAAGAAGCTCCTGGCTCTGGATCAGCTCAGCTCGGAAGGTTGCAGCCATCTGGGGAGTGAGCCAGCAGAAGGAAGACCTTTCTCTCTGTCTCCTCTCCCTCTCACTGTCTGTGACTCTACCTCTCAAATATTAAAATCTTTAAAAAAAGACTTTGGGGATCAAGCCCTTAAACATGAGCCTTTGGGGGACACCCAAATTATTATCCAAACCATAACAAGAGGCTTGGATTTTCTTGGCTCCTTACTCTAGTAGATTTAAGAAACGGACTACCAAGTTCCAAAATAAAGCAAAACAAACAAAAATACTTTTGTTGATATTTTGACAGGAATTGCTCATTTGCTCAATCATAAAACTGATGTCTTTATAATATCGAGCTTTTCAATCATGGACATGCTAACCTCCCCATTTAGTCAGGCTTCCTTTGAAGCTTCTTTTAATGGAGCTTTGAGTTTCTCCAAAAATGCCTTACAAAAAAAGAAGAGGGGAGGGTCCTTGCATATTTTTGTTAGATTTATTTCTAGGAGGCATATATGAATATTTTTAGTTGGATTGAAAATTGTATATATTAAAAACTTCATTTTCTAATTCTGTTGCTGGTATTTAGAAAAACTTAAAAGTTTAAGTAACAAATTCTCTAAACTCTTATCCTAATAATCTGATTATTAGGGGATTCTGGATCTCCATGTATACAATTATGCAATCTTTAACTACTGAGAATTTTGTTTCTTTCACATGCCTTTTATTCATTTTATGAGTCAACTGAACAATTTATTTCTCAGACACATAAAATTGAAGAAATTTGGCCCTGATGATATATACAATAAAAAGAAATATATTAATCAAAACATCATGCTATTATTTTAAAATTATTTATCCCTACATGGGGAGCAAGTGCACAGTGACTCCTGTTGTTGATTAAACAATTGACACTCTTGTTTATGACGTCAGTGATCACCCGAGGCTCTTGTCATGAACTGTCAAGGCTATGGAAGCTTCCAGAGTCCACAAACTCTGACATTATTTAGACAGGGCCATAATCAAAGTGGACGTTCTCTCCTACCTTCAGAGAGAGAGAGGTATCTCCCATTCTCTACTGGTTCATTTCCTACATCTCACAAATGGGTCTGAGCCAGGCCAAAGCCAGAGGCCAGGAGTCCCTTATGTGGATGGCAGGAACCAAAGCACCCAAGCCATCACTTGTTGCCATCCACCGTGCATATCAGCAGGAAGCTGGAATTGGAAGCAGAGCTGGTAATTTTTTTTTAAGATTTATTTATTTATTTATGCAACTGGGCTGAGCTGGGCCTGTCTGAAGTCAGGAGTCAGGAGCTTCTTTTGGGTCTCCCATGTGGGTGCAGGGGCCCACAGACTTCCTCCACTGCCTTCCAAGATGTACCAGCAGGGAGCTGGATTGGAAACAGAGCATCCAGGACTTGAATCAGTGCCTATATGGGATGCTGGCACCACCAGTGGGAGCTTTACCTGCTATGCCACAGTGCCAGCCCAGAGCTGGTAATTAAACCCAGACACTCAGATGTTAGATATGGGTATCTTGGCCGGCGCCGTAGCTCACTAGGCTAATCCTCCGCCTTGCGGCGCTGGCACACCAGGTTCTAGTCCCAGTCGGGGTGCCGGATTCTGTCCCGGTTGCCCCTCTTCCAGGCCAGCTCTCTGCTCTGGCCCGGGAGTGCAGTGGAGGATGGCCCAAGTGCTTGGGCCCTGCACCCCATGGGAGACCAGGAGAAGTACCTGGCTCCTGCCATCGGATCAGTGCGGTGGCTGGCCGCGGCGGCCATTGGAGGGTGAACCAACGGCAAAAAGGAAGACCTTTCTTTCTGTCTCTCTCTCTCACTGTCCACTCTGCCTGTCAAAAAAAAAAAAAAAAAAAGAAAGAAAGAAAGAAAGAAAAAAGAAAAGATATGGGTATCTTAAGCAGCGTTTTACTTGCTATGCCAAACAACTGTTCCCGCAAACATCATATTATTAACTTGAAATTGTTCTGATACACACAGCAAAAGGGAATTGAAAGAACTATTCCCAAATTGATCATCCCAGGTAAATTTGGCCAAATATGACCCCCACATATTGAAATGAATTCCTCTTACAGTCTTGTGCTTTGCTTACATTCATTCCAATAAGATTCTATGTTTTGGGTATGCATACCAAGTGACACCAAACAGAAGCTGTGGTCATTATGGTTAACCTGAGGGTGTTGAAAACTGAGGGGAAGAGCTGGCACTGAGGCACAGCAGGTTAAGCCACAGCCTGTGATGTCGGCAGCCCATGAGTGCAGGTATGAGTCCTGGATGTTCCACTTCTGATTCTGCTCCCTGCTAATATGCCTGGGAAAAGCAGTGGAAGATGGCTCAAGTATTTGGGCCCCTGCCACCCACATGGGAGACCAGATGGCAGTTTCAGGCTCCTGGCTGTGGCCTGGTTTAGCCCAGGCTGTTGCAGCCATTTAGGGAGTAAACTAATGGATCGAAGATCTGTCTCTCCCTTTCTAACTCTGCCTTTCAAATAAATAAATCTTGGAAGGAGGGAAGGGAAGGAAAGGGGAGGGGAGGGGAGGGAAGGAGGGAGGAAGGAAGAAAAAAAAGAACAGAACAGAATCGAACCAAGGAGAATCTGAATGTTATTAAACAGAGCCCATGAATAGCAGAGAATGAATTGTAGAACCAGGCTGCACTACGTGTTGTAAAACAGGCAGCAAAGTTTGGGCAAAATTTTCACCAACAAATTTCTAAATAGCCAATAGCTGGTAGATGGGTAGTATCTATGCCATGAATAGCTTGTATTTTCCTCTCAAGACAATTTGAAGAATTGGATCTCCAGGGACAAATTATTCGGCTGACCCAATTTTATTTTAAAATTTTTATTTGTTTCTTTGAGAGGGAGGATAGGGGAAAGAGAGAGAGACACACAGAGAGAAAGATAAGGAGACAGAGAAAGATAAGGTCAGAGTACCCATCTGCAGGTTCCCTAGCCAAATACCCATGATAGCAGGAACTGGGAGTTTATTTATTCGAAAGTCAGAATTACATAGGGAGAGAAGGAGAACCGGGCCGGGGGAGGGGAGCGTCTTCCATCTGCTGCTTCACTCCCCTAAATGGCTGCGACGGCTGGAGCTAGGCCAATTCAAAGCCAGGAGCCAGGAGCTTCTTCCGGGTCTCCCACATGGGTGCAGGGACCCAAGAACTTGGGCCATCTTCTACTGCTTTCCCAGGACATAGCAGAGAGCTGGATCGGAAGTGGAGCAGCCAGGACTCAAACCAGCACCCATAATGGATGTTGGGACTGCAGGTGGTGGCTTTACCCACTATGCCACACACATCCCCTTTTTTAAAGATTTATTTATTTATTTGAAAGGCAGAGTTACAGAGAGAGAGGGAGAGATGGAGAGAAAGATATCTTCCATCTGCTGGTTCACACCCCAGATAGCTGCACCAGCCAGGACTGGGCCAGGTCAAACCAGGAATCAGATATTTCATCTGGGTCTCACATGGGTGACAAAGGCCCAAGTACTTGGGTCATTTTTGGCTGCTTTCTCAGGCAGATTAGCAAAGAGCAGGATTGGAAGTGGAAAAGTTGGGACAGGAATTGGTGCCCACGTAGGATGCTGGCATCGCAGGCAGCGTCTTTGCCTGCTGTACCACAACACCAGCTCCTCCTTTGCCCATTTCTTAACTAAAGTCATTTTGTTGTTTTTGGTGAGTTTTTTAGTTGCAGATACATCCTAGGTATTAATCCTTTGTCAGGTAGCAAGCAAGTATATTTTCCCATTCTGTTGGATGTCTTTTCACTCTACAGATAATTTTCCTTGCAATGCATACACTTATGAGTTTGATAAGATCCACTTGTTTAGTTTTGCTTTTGTTGCTTGTGTTGGGGGTTTTACCTAAGAAGTCATCACCTACACCAATGTCTTGGAGTATTTCCTCTACATTTTCTTCCAGCAACTTCATAGCTTTCAGTCTTACATTTAGGCCTTTGATATATCTTGAGTTGATTTTTGTAAATGGTTAGAGGTATGGATCTGATTCTTCTACATATAAATATCCAGTTTTATAAGCATCATTTTTTTTAAAGATTTATTTATTTATTTGAAAGGCAGAGTTACAGAGAGGCAGGGGGAGAGGGAGGGGGGGAGGGGGAGGGGGAGAGAGAGACAGAGACAGAGACAGGACTTCCATCCTAAGCCAGGAGCTTCTTCTGGGTCTCCCATGTAGGTGCTGGGGCCTAAGGACTTGGGACATCTTCTACTGCTTTGCCAGGCCATAGCAGAGAGCTAGATTGGAAGTGGAGCAGCGGTGACTTGAACTGGTGCCCATATGGGATGCCGGCACTGCAGGTGGCAGCTTTACCCACTACACCACAGTGCCGGTCCCACCAGCATCATTTATTGAAGAGATTAACCTTACTCCAATGTCTGGGTACATCTGTCAAAAATCAGTTGGCTGTATGTCTGTGAATGAATTTCTGGGCTCTGTTCTGTTCCATTCGTCTATGTGTTAAGTTTTTATGCCGTTCCATGCTATTTTAATTAATCTGGCTTTTTAGTGTACTTTGAAGTCAGGTACTGTGATGCCTGAGGTTTGATTGTTTTTTCTCAAGATTGCTTTGGCTATTCTAGGTCTTTTGTGATTTCATATGAATTTTAGGATTGTTTTTCCTAAATCCATAAAGAAGGTCATTGATATTTTGATAGGGATTGCACTGAATCTATAGATCACTTTAGGTAGTATAGACAGTTTAATGATATATTTTTAAAAATGTATTTACTTATTTATTTATTTGAAAGGCAGAGATACAGAAAGAGGAGAGAGAGAAAGATCGATCTTCCATCTGCTGATTCTCTCCCCAAATGGCCACAATGGCTGGGGCTGGGCTAGGCCAAAGCCAGGTACCAAGAGCTTCTTCCAGGTACTTGGGCTGTCCTCCATTGCTTTCTCAGGCCTATTAACAAAGAGCTAGATCAGAAATGGAGTAGCAGGGACTTGAACCAGCACCTAAATGGGATGCCAGTACTGAAGGCAAAGGTTTACTCTTCTACACCACAGCACTGGCCCCAGTTTAAACATATTGATTCTTTCAAGTCATGAGCAAGGAATAGTTCTCCATATTTTTTGTCTTTGATGAATTCTTTTATCAATGTTTTGTAATTTTCATTGTAGAGATTTTTCATTTCTTTGGTTAAATTTATTCCTGAGGCTGGTGCTGTGGCATAGTGGGTAAAGCATTGCCTACAGTTGCCAACATCCCATATGGGCACTGGTTGAAGTCCCGCTGCTCCACTTCTGATCTGGCTCTCTGCTATGGCCTGGGAAAGCAGGCCCAGGTCCCTGGGCCCCTGCATCCGTGTAAAGGGCTCAGAAGATCCCGGCTCCTGACTGCAGATTGGCCCAACTCTGGTCGTTGTGGCCATCTGGGGAGTGAACCAGTGGCTAGAAGATTTTTCTCTCTCTTTGCCCCTGCCTCTCTGTAGTTCTGCCTTTCAAATAAAAGAATAAATCAATCTTTTAAAAATAAATTTATTCCTAAATTTTTTTGTGGCTATTGTGAATAGGATCTTTTTTCTTGATTTCTCTTTCAGTGAGCTCACCATTACTGTATAAAAAAGCTACTTTTCCAGGTATGTTTATTTTGTAACCTGCAATTTTACTGAATTGGCTTATAAGTTCTAATAGCTTATTGGTGGAGTGTTTAGGTTCTTACATGTACAAAATCCCATCATCTGCAAATAGATATTTTGACTTCTTTTCTGATTTGTATGCCCTTTATTTATTTCTCTTCCCTAAATGCTCTTGCTAATACTTCCAGTACTGTATTGAATAAGAGTAGTGAAAGTGGATATCCTAGTCTTGTTCCAGATCTGAGGAGAAAGGCTTTCAGCTTTTCTAATCTCTGCTTTTCTTATCCCATTTCTTTTATTTGGGAATTGGATTTAAGTCACTTCATTTTGTTTGAAATAAATGCTTATTAAGCTCATTTTAAATTGTTCTTTTGAAAAAACGTATTTATTTATTTACTTCAAAGGCAAAATGACAGAGACAGAGCTTCCAACTGCTGGTTTTCCTCAAATACCTACAACAGCCAGGGCTGAGCTGAGACCAGGAAGCCAGAACTCCATCTCAGCCTCCCACATGGGTGGCAGGGATCCAATGACTTGGGGCATCACCCACTGCTTCCCTGGCACATTCACAGGGAACTGAGTCAGAAACAGAGTCATTGGGACTTCAACTGGCACTCCAACATGGGTGCCACAACACCTGTCCCAAGTCTTTTTTTTTTTTTTTTTTTTAAGAGAGAGAGACAGAGAGAAAGGTCTTCCTTCCGTTGGTTCATCCCCCAAATGGCCGCCACAGCTGGCGCTGCGCCAATCCAAAGCCAGGAGCCAGGTGCTTCTCCTGGTCTCCCATGCGGGTGCAGGGCCCAAGCACTTGGGCCATCCTCCACTGCCTTCCTGGGCTACAGCAGAGAGCTTGGACTAGAAGAGGAGCAACCAGGACTAGAACCCAGCGCCCGTATGAGATGCCGGTGCTGCAGGCGGAGGATTAGCCTAGAGAGCCGCGGCACCAGCCCCCAAGTCTTTCTTCTTATGTAATATGATTTAAGGCTATCCATTTCACCCTTAAGTATTGTTTTAGTCATACTCCTCAATCTTGAGGCTTTTCATTACTGAGTTCAAAAGATTTGATTTTTTTCACTGCAATATCTGTAATCCATATTTTCTTCTAAAGTTCATTCCTTAATTGCAAAATATAATATTCCAATGATTTATTCGCTACTAATTTCTGGTTTAATTGTGTTGTCACTGAGAAACTTAATTGGTGATTTAAAAAAAGATTTATTTATTTATTTGAAGGGGAGGGGAGTTGGAAAGAGAGAGAAAAAGAGAGAGAGGTATTTTCCATGTGATGGTGCACTGTCCAAATGGCCACAACAGTTGGGGTGGGTTTAGGCCAAAGCCAGGAGCCCAGACCTCCATCTAGGTCTCCCACGTGGGTGGCAGGGGCCCAGGTACATGGGCCATCCTCTGCTGCTTTCCTGGGAATATGAGCAGGGAGCTGGATTAGAAGCAGAGCTGCCGGGACTCAGACCAGAATTCTGATACAGGAGGCCAGCATTGTAGGCAGCAGCTTCGCTTGTTGTGCCACAACACTGGATCCATTCTTAAATTTTGTTGACAGATTTATGGCCACTAAAACAATGTTACAAGCATACTTAAAGCATTTTTCACTTGATGTGTGGGCTGCTGTTTGTTAATCATGTTGTTTGGTCTTTAGTATCCTTATTTCTTCTTCTTTTTAAAAGTTTATTAATTTATTTAAAAGGCAGTTAGAGAGGCAGAGGCAGAGAGGTCTTCCATCCACTAGTTCACTCCCATAATGGCTGTGACAGCCAGAGCTGGGCCAATTCAAAGCCAGGAGCCAGGAGCTTCTTCCAGGTTTCCCATGTGGGTGCAGGGGCCCAAGGACTTGAGCCATCTTCTACTGCTTTCCCAGGCCATAGCAGAGAGCCGGATCAGAAGAGGAGCAGCCAGGACTTGAATTGGTGCCCATAATGGATGTCAGCAGTGCAGGTTTTGACTTTACCCACTATGCCACAGTGCCAGCCCCACCTTACCTCTCATTATTTCTTCAACCAATTGCACAGAGGTGTTAAAATCTCCCACTGTGATTCTGAATTTATCTTATCCTCTTATTATCAAAAGTGGTTGTTGTTTTTTTTGTTTTTTTTTTTTGTTTTTTTTTTTTTGACAGGCAGAATGGACAGTGAGAGAGAGACAGAGAGAAAGGTCTTCCTTTATCGTTGGTTCACCCTCCAATGGCCACCGCGGCTGGCGCGCTGCAGCCGGTGCACTGAGCTGATCCGAAGCCAGGAGCCAGGTGCTTCTCCTGGTCTCCCATGCGGGTGCAGGGCCCAAGCACTTGGGCCGTCCTCCACTGAATTTTATCATTTTATCTTTGCCTCTAGAAATAGTTCTTGTCTTAATGGTTTTTTAAAATTTCTATTTACTTTTTTTTTTTTTTTTTTTTTGACAGGCAGAGTGGACAGTGAGAGAGAGAGAGACAGAGAGAAAGGTCTTCCTTTGCCGTTAGTTCACCCTTCAATGGCCGCCGCGGCCGGCGCACCGTGCTGATCCGATGGCAGGAGCCAGGTACTTATCCTGGTCTCCCATGGGGTGCAAGGCCCAAGCACTTGGGCCATCCTCCACTGCACTCCCTGGCCACAGCAGAGAGCTGGCCTGGAAGAGGGGCAACCGGGACAGAATCTGGCGCCCCGACCGGGACTAGAACCCGGTGTGCCGGCGCCGCTAGGCGGAGGATTAGCCTAGTGAGCCGCGGAGCCGGCCTATTTACTTATTTTTAAGAGATTTATCTACTTATTTATTTGAGAGGCAGAATTATAGACAGAGAGAAGGAGACATTTGCTGGTTCACTCCCCAAATGGCCACAATGGCCAGAGCTGGGCCGATCCAAAGCCAGGAGCCAGGAGCTTCTTCTGGGTCTCCCACGTGGGTGCAGGGGCCCAAGCACTAGGATCATCTTTCACTGCACTCCCAGGCCATTATTAGGAAGCTGAATCAGAAGTGAAGCAGCTGGGACTCAAACCAGCACCCATGTGGGATGCTGGTGCCACAGGGGCAGGCTTAACCTACTAAGCCACAGGGCCAGCCCCTTAATATTTCTTTTGTCTGATATTATTCTGGGTATACTAGGTTTTTTTCAATTTCTTTTTCATAGATCTTTCCTCATTCTTTTAATGTCAAATTTTTTGTCTTCTCATGGGTAGATGTGTCTCTTTAAAACAGAAAATGTGGGTGCAGCCGTTTGGCACAGTGGTCAAGGCACTGTTTGTGACACCTGCATCCTGTGTTTGGGCTAAGTGTCAGCTCTGCTCTCCATTCCAGCCTCCTGTTAATGTGCTTCCTGGAGGCAGCTCAAATACTCGTGTGCTTTCTACCCACATGGGGAGAATCTGAGTTCTAGCTCCTGCTCTGGCCTGGCCCTGCCCTGATTACTGCAGGTCATTTTTCTCTCTGCTTTTCAAAAGTGAAACAAAAACAAAAATGCTAGGTATCTGTTAAAGATATGTATTTTAAAATACATATTTTATGGGCTGGCATTGTTGTAACGTGGGCTAAGCAGCTGCCTGCAACACTGGCATCCCATACTGCATTGTCAGTTCAAGTCCTCACTGTTCCACTTCCAATCCAGCTTCCTGCTGATGCCCCTGAAGAGAATAGAAGATGGTCCAAGTAGTGGGGTTCCTGCCACCCATGTGGGAGACCAGGTTGGATTTCCTGGTTCCCAGCTTCAGCCTGACCCAGACCTGGCTGTGGCAGCCATTTGGGAAATGAGCCGTTCTCTTACTGTTTCTCCCTCACTCTCTGTTGCTCTGCCTTCCAAATGAATAAATCTAAAATATGTATTTTAAAAATCCAGTCTAAAATTGTCATTTTAGAGTACTTAGTCCAGTTACATCTAATCACTGGTATAACTGGTTTAGAAATAGCATTGTATCATCTTTTTTCACGTTGTCCTCATATATTATTGCTGCAGTTTTAATGTGTAACCCTCATGAGTGGATTAATGCTATCTCAGGAGTGAACCTGTTATAAAAGGAGTTCAGCCACCTCTTGCTCACATGCTTGCTTGCTCTCTTGCCCTTCTGCCTCTTCTATGGGATGAGGCAGCAAGAAGGCTCCAGCCACTTGTGGGTCCCTTCACCTTGAACTTCTCAGCTCCAGAATTTTAAGAAATACATCTCTTGGGGCTGGTGCTGTGGCATAGCGGGTAAAGCCTCTGCCTGCAGTGTCGGCATCCCATATGGGCACTGGTTCGAGTCCTGGCTGTTCCACTTCCAATCCAGCCTTGTGCTATGGCCTGGGAAAGCAGAGAAGATAGCCCAGGTGCTTGGGCCCCTGCACGCACATGGGAGACCCAGAAGAAGTTTCTGGCTTCTGGCTCCTGGATTGGTGCAGCTCCAGCTGTTGCGGACACTTGGAGAATGAACCAGTGGATGGAAGACTTCTCTCTCTCTGTAATTCTGCCCGTACCAACCCTCCCATCCACACTCCTATCTTGTCCTCTTCCCTCTCCTGTTCCCAGTCTTGTTTTTTTTACTAAGATTTATTTTCATTTAACTTTATACACAGAACATTGACTCTATTCTAGGTAAAGAGTTCAACATTTTGTATGAGGAAGAAAAAAACACAAAAACTGGTAATAAAATCCTTTTGGGGGGGCCTGGTGCTGTGGTGTAGTGGGTAAATATTCCATCTGCACTGCTGACATCCCATATAAGTGTCAGTTCCAGTTCCGGCTGCTCCACTTCCAATCCAGCTCTCTGCTGTGGCCTGGGAAGGCAGTAGAGGATGGCCCAAGTGCTTGGGTCCCTGCACCCGCATGGGAGAACCGGAGGAAGCTCCTGGCTTCTGCCTTCAGATAGCACAGCTCTGACTGTTGCAGTCAAGGAGTGAATCAGCGAATGGAAGACCTCTCTCTCTCTCTCTCTCTCTCTGTAACTTTGACTTTCAAATAAATAAATAAATAAATCTTTTAAGAAAATCTTTTTTTTTAAAAAAAGGTGAATGACCCAAGTGCTTTTAAAAAAAGGATACATCTCTGCTGTTTACAAATTACCCAGTCTCCAGTACAGCAACACAAAACAGATTAAGATAAGCAAGTTTTTTCCTTCCCTTCACTTTTTTTTTTTTTTTTTTTTTAAGTTTTATTTATTTGAGGGGCAGAGTTACAGACAGAGGGAAAGACAGAGCGAGAGAGGTCTTCCATTGCTGGTTCACTCCCCATATGGCCGGAGCTGAGCTTATCTGAAGCCAGCAGCCAGGAGCTTCTTCTGGGTTTCCCATGTGAGTGCAGGGGCCCAAGGACTTGGGACATCTTCTACTGCTTTCCTAGCCGCCAGCAGGGAGCTGGATCAGAAAAGGAGGAGGGACTCGAACCGGCGCCCATATGGGATGCTGGTGCAGCAGGCAGATGCTTAACCTACTGTAGACAGTGCTGGCCCCTCTTTTCTTTTCTTTTTCTTTTTTCTGTTTTTGGACAGGCAGAGTTAGACAGTGAGAGGGAGAGACAGAGAGAAAGGTCTTCCTTCCATTGGTTCACCCCTCAAATGGCCGCTACGGCTCGTGTGCTGCGGCAGGCACACTGCGCCGATCCACAGCAGGAGCCAGGTGCTTCCTCCTGGTCTCCCATGTGGGTGCAGGGCCCAACCACTTGGGCCATCCTCCACTGCCTTCCCGGGCCACAGCAGAGAGTTGGACTGGAAGAGCAATCAGGACAGAATCTAGTGCCCCGAATGGGACTAGAACCCAGGGTGCCAGTGCCACAGGCAGAGGATTAGCCTAGTGAGCCACGGCACCGACCTGTTTTTTAAAAATTTATAAAATCATTCATCATTTTTCTTCTATTCATTCAGAATTTATACCCTTTTTCTATTGACTGGTTATTCTAGAAATCGTAAGATGCAATCTCTTTATTGGTATCTAGTGTTGACTGATATACTTTCCCTTCTTAGGACAATGAAAGGAGCTTTGAACACTAACCCCCATCTATCTCTGGTCCCAACTTATATGTTGTTTTTGCCATGCATTATTTTTATTTATGTTATGGATATATGTTTATGTAATGAGGGAGTCATTTATTTCTGCAGTTTCTCACACAGATACTGGCCTATTTGTGTGCTATGTTATCTTAGGTTGCATTTTAGACCGTAGCCCCTGTGAATTTTAGAAACAATGTGAAGGGGTCAGTGTTGTGGCGTAATGGGTAAGGCTGGCATCCCATGTGGGCACTGGTTTGAGTCCTGGCTGCTCCACTTCCAATCCACCTCCCTGCTAATGTGCCTGGGAAAGCAGAAGATGGCCCAAGTACTTGGGCCCCTGCACCCATGTGGAAGATCCAAAAAAAGCTTCTGGCTCCTAGCTTTGGACTGGCCTACCTCCGGCCATTCCGGCCACTTGGGAAGTGAACCAGTGGATGTCTCTCCCTCAACCTCTGTAACAACCTCTTGTAACTTGCAAATAAATAAATAAATCTTTAAAAAAAAAAGGAAGAAACATTGTGAAGCTTAGGATGATGTTACTCTCTAGGGAGGATTTTTGCTTGTTTTGGTTGAACCTGGAGACACTAAAAATCTGAGATCACTTTAGCTAATAGCACTCAGATTTAAGTTATAATTTTTTTTTGAGATTTATTCATTTGAAAGGCAGAGTTACAAAGAGAGAGAGAGAGAGAGATCGCACACGGCTGGTGTTGTGACATAGCAGAACTGCCTGCAATGCACCCCACATTGGCACAGTTTGAGTCCTGGCTGCTCCACTTCCAATCCAGTTCCCTGCTAATGTCCTGAGAAAAGCAACAGAGGATGGCTCAAGTGCTTGTACACCTGCCACCCCTGTGCGAGACCCAGAAGAAGCTCCTGGCTTCGACTTGGCCCAGCCCTGGCTGTTGTAGCCCCCTGGGGAGAGCACCAGATGGAAATACTTTTCTCTCTCTTCCTCTGTGTAACTGACTTTCAAATAAATAAACACACACACACAAACAGACACCATTAAAATAAAAAGACAGCGAGAGAGCTTCCATCTGCTGTTTGACTCCCCAAATGGCCGCAACTGCCACAGCTGGCCAGGCTGAAGCCAGGAGCCACGAGCTTCAATGGGTCTCCCACACTGAGTGCAGGAGCACAAATACTGGGACCATCTTCCACTGCTTTCCCTGGTGCATTAGCAGGGAGCTGGATTGGAAGTGGAGAAGTTGGGACTTGAATCACGGCCCATATGGAATGCCTGCATTACAGGTGACAGCTTAACCCACAATGCCACAATGCCTGCCCCAAGTTATAAATATTTTACCATTCTTGCTTTATGTCTTTCACCAACTTAACCCTTTATAAAATATATTTCTGAAGTAATGTTTTAAGGTTTGTGACTGAGAGAGGGAGGGAGGGACAGCAAGCTTCCAGACACTGTTCCACTCCCCAAATGGCTATCATAGCCAGGTCTGGGCCAAGGAGAAGTCAAGAACCAGAGACTCCATTCTGGTCTTCCATATGTGTGGCAGGGACCCAAGTACTTGGACCATCTTCTGCTGACTTCCCAGGTGCATTAGTGGGAAGCTGGATCAGAAGCAAAGGGGCTGTGGCGTACCAGATGGAGCTGCCACCTGCAGTGCTGGCATCCTATGTGGGCACTGGTTCATGTCCCAGCTGTTCCACTTCTGATCTGGCTCTCTGCTATGACCTGGGGAGGCAGTGGAGGGTGGCCCAGGTCCTTGGGACCCTGCGCCCGTGTGGGAGACCGGAAGGAGGCTCCTGGCTCCTGATAGGCGCAGCTCTGGCCATTGCAGCTGGTTGGGGAGTGTGGGCGATCTCTCTCTCTCTGACTTTCAAATAGATAAGTGAATCTTTAAAAGAAAAATGAAAAAGCAGAGCAGCTGGGACTTGAACCAACATTAGATATAGAATGCACATGTTACAAGCTGTGCCAACACTGGCCTGGCAAATTCTGGTTTTGTTAGTTTGTAAATGTCTTTATTTTTATCCTTATTGTTTTCTTTTTTAAAGGTTTTATTTATTTACTTGGAGAGCTGCAGAGGAGAGCCAGAGCCAATCTTCCATGTACTGGTTTTTCTCCAAATTGCTGCAACAGCTGAGGCTAGCTTCCTCTGAGTCTCCCACCTGGGTACAAGGGCCCAAGTACTTGGGCCATCTTCTGCTGCTTTCCTAGACGCATTAGCAGTAAGCTGGATGGGAAGCAGAGCAGCTGGGTTTGTACCGGCACCCATATGGGATGCCAACACTGCAGGCGATGATTTAACGCTCTACGCCACAGCACTAGTCCCTATTCTTTTTTTTTTTTTTTTTTTTTTTTTTTTGACAGGCAGAGTGGACAGTGAGAGAGACAGAGAGAAAGGTCTTCCTTTTGCCGTTGGTTCACCCTCCAATGGCCGCCGCGGCCAGCGCGCTGCGGCCGGCGCACCGCGCTGATCCAATGGCAGGAGCCAGGTACTTCTCCTGGTCTCCCATGGGATGCAGGGCCCAAGCACCTGGGCCATCCTCCACTGCACTCTCTGGCCACAGCAGAGAGCTGGCCTGGAAGAGGGGCAACTGGGACAGAATCCGGCGCCCCAACCGGGACTAGAACCCGGTGTGCCGGCGCCACTAGGCGGAGGATTAGCCTAGTGAGCCGCGGCGCCGGCCACTAGTCCCTATTCTTATTCTTAAGTAATCTACAGAGAAAAGTAGTCTGCATCAAAGTGTTAAAAAATATTAATAGTACAGTATTTTATAGTTTAAAGTTGAAAATTTTATACAAAGAAAGTGATAAGGTAAGCACTATCTTAATTTTGTATACTGTTTATTAGGTGACTGAATTATTTTCACACGCATTTTTTCCCTCTAGATTCTCACAGAACTTGAGATGCTTGCTTACAGGTAAACAGAATAAATGGGATAGGGGCCAGAGTTGTGATGTAGTGAGTAAAGCCACGGCCTGCAATTCTGGCTTATCACATGGGTACTGGTTTGTGACCCAGCTGTTCCTCTTCCGATCCAGCTCCCTGCTAATGGCCTGGGAAAAGCAACAGCAGATGACCCAAGTATTTGGGCCCCTACACTCTCGTGGGAGACCTGGCTAAAGCTTCTGACTGTGGCTAGGCTCAGTGCTGGCCATTGTGGACATCTGGGGAGTGAATCCGTTGATAGAAGATCTCTCTCTGTATAAATAAATGAATCTTTTAAAAATGGGATATTCTTTGGGTTCTATACAGTGTCCCTAGTATCTATTATTTATGTAACCTCATACAGGCCATTTTTATTCCTTTATCTTTAAACCTTATTCTTTTTACAAATATTCAAATACTATAACACTCACAAAGTCTTATTACAGCGACTTTTAGTTTAAAAGAAATTTTATTAACTAGTATTCTTAATTCCTTCCAACATGTCAGATAACAAATCTCCTTAAGATAACTAAGTCTTTGGTCTGACACATTAATATACAATTGATAATTTAATGTAAAAGTTCTTTCTTTTTTAATCTTATTCCTGAAGAATAAGTGATAAATCTGTGAATAACAGTCCATTAGATTAACACTTCATTTATATAAAGGAGAAATGGAAAAACTCATCATATTCAAGGCTAGACTTCTGCCTAGGACTTGCTAAGTTTTTCATATATATTTGTCACACACTTCACTGCACTACAGAGCTTAAGAAGGAAGGTAACTAAATTTTCCTATCTTTTACTTAATAGCTGAAAGAAGCAGAATTCTAGAAGAGAGCAATAGATTTCACTGATCACACACTGAGCAGAGAGAAAAATTAGCATATTTTCCCAATTCAAAAACTTACAAATTACTTACATGTAATATACATTTTATGTCATAAAATACAGAAATAAAAATTGAAAAAGGATGAACTATGGATAAAATGTTCAAAGTAATAACACTAGTTAGAGACCACATAGGTGTGTGGGTGTGAACAACAGTAATGTGATCCAATGGAACTGAACTTGATTGGCAATTAGACTGCCATCGTTTTAAATTTCATAATGTAGCTAAAGGGCAAATACTGCAGAAAAGCTTTTAGTCTGATGACTTTTTGCTGTCTGCGGACAGTTGGTTTTCCTTTATCCCTCACACACAGCGGCTCCTGTACAAGGAATTACTGTTTATGAGGAAAACAGTCTCAGGAAGCAACCCTATGAGAGTGAGGAAGTGGGAGGAGGGAGGCACCAAAGCCAAAAACTCATGTGTTAATGAACAGATCATCACCGTAAACAACTAGGACTCAAGGCTCCTGGGGCCACTCTGAGAAACACGCGCATTCTTCAAAATGAACATGGGAAATATTCAGCAAAAGAAGTTTCCTTTGGTGCAAAGAGCTTTTAAATCCATGTATAGGTTTTTTTTTTTTTTTTACAATATACCTTTTCCCTGAATTTCTTGAAGATTCTATGAATGGACTTCAAAATCTCTTTGCAACAAAATAAACTTGTTTTAATTCCATTTAATTCCACACACATTTTGAAGTACACTCGCAACTCAGTGTCCTCTCACTTACGGCCAAGGGAGCTGGGGTTTTTATATACCAAATTCTGCCCCTCATAGGGTTAAGGATTGTCCAGATTGCAGCCGAGCAAGCACTAGCATCCAGAAGACACCCTAAGCAGCCCTGATCTGGGAAACTATGAGTGAGCCAGAGCACACAGGTGGGGCTATGCCCACATTAGGAAGAACATTATCTGTAATTGTGGCTTCATTTCAGGATTTAAAAAAAAAAAAAACCTTTACAAGAACAGCCGTTCAACAAGTCAGTTTACATTAGTTTGAACTAAATAGGTAACATACCCATGAACAAACTCTTAGGAACACTGCTGTCAATCCCTTCTTCTTTTCCCAGAGAAATTTGGACACATATGTGATATAAGGCATTCTGGCACACAGAGTGAAGACCACTGGGATCAATCCCAACATCAAATGTTGATATAATCTAATATTTTCTTCAATGAAAACACAAATAGAATTTCTAAAACTTTCTTCCCCTACCATAACGCATTATCTTGGTTTTGTTTTATTTTTTGACAGGCAGACTTAGACAGTGAGAAAGAGAGAGAGAGAGACAGAAAGGTCTTCCTTCCATTGGTTCACCCCCCCAAATGGCCGCCACAGCGCCGATCCGAAGCCAGGAACCAAGTGCTTCCTCCAGGTCTCCCATGCAGGTGCAGGGCCCAAGCACTTGGGCCATCCTCCACTGCCTTCCCGGGCCACAGCAGAGAGCTGGATTGGAAGAGCAGCAACAGAATCAGGAGCCCCAGCAGGGACTAGAACCTGGGGTGCCAGCGCCGCAGGTGGAGGATTAGCCTAGTGAGACGTGGCGCCAGCCACAACGCATTATCTTGTATATCCCTTAACGTATATGTTCCCCATTCTGGCCACTCAAGATGGAAATGATTTGATTCATTTCAAGATATGTCTGATTATTCTGAACAGATAACAAAATGTTAGTAACATACAGTTCTGATATAGTTTCAGCATTGTTTATTACTCAATGAAGAAAAAAATGAGTATTTTTTAAAAACATAGTTACTTAAAATTTTTTTTAAAGATTTATTTATTTGAGAGGCAGAATTACAGACAGAGGGAGGGAGACAGAAGTCTTGCATCTGCTCGTTCCCTCCCGAAATGGCCACAATGGCTGGAGCTGGGCCAGGCTGAAGCCAGGAGCCAAGAGCTTCTTCTGAGTCTCCCACATGAGTGCAGGGGCCCAAGCACTTAAACAGTCTTCCACTGCTTTCCCAGGCTATTAGCAGGGAGAGGGATTGGAAGTGGAGCAGCCAGGATTCAAATCGGCACTTGGCACTCATATGGGATGCAGGCAGCAGCTTAAATTGCTAAGCCACAATGCCAGCCCCCAAAAATGCGTATTTCAAAACAAATTTCAGAGTTCCTTAAATGGTTATCTTATTTCCTTAAATTTTAAATTATACAGAAACTCAATCACAGTGTAACTCCATCTTAAAATTCAGTGAAACTCAGATCAGAAAGCGCTGACATGTCATAGCTTTTGGTGTTTTCACCAAAAGGCAGATGGCAAGGTAGCTCCTTGTTCCCATCCCTATACAGAAAATACCAGCTCTACAGAAACACTTTCCAAAGTCACATCTTCCTAAAGAACTATATAATTAGAAACACATTTAAACTTTCCTAAACTAGTTAAAATGAATCCCAAAAATATGAGACAAGGTTATATAAAAGTCTGTTTTATTTAGGTTGGAATATGTACATTATTTATTTTATAAAAGAAACAATACAAAGTTTAATTTATTATCATACAGATTAATCTTCAATAATACAGAAATAGAACAGTCTGAAGTTTTACTGCAGTGGTTTAAGAAATACATTCTGTGTTGAAATACTGTTATATTAACTCCTTCAGAGGTTGAAACTTCAGAATGAAAGCCTGAGACTTTGTAACACTTAGTATCTTGTGAGACTATCTTACAAAATATATCAACAAAACTGTACCCCACTTTCTGCAATAATAAAAAAAAGTTTTTTGAAGTTGTTATTTTTTAAATGCCGTGACACTAATGAAAACTTGTTGCTGCTTTTGGAATCATCTTGTTTGGAGAAAAATATCCTATGCTTTACCAGCTGTTGCCACGCCTTACACAGATAAGGTCTGTAGTCCACCTCTGCATCACAGGCACGTTTAAAGGTAGAAGGCACCTCTTCGGGTGAGTTGGAGGCTTTTTGCATTATACTTTGTGTTGTTGCAAAAAGAACCAAGCGATACTGATCTACAAGTTTCTTTAAGAACTGAGAACATTTCTTCAGAGTAGACTCCTGTAAGTTAACACTTTCTCCTCCGTTGACCCGGTCGATCCAGTAAAACACGGACAGGCTATCCAAAATCAAAAGGCAGAGAGAGGGGTGGCTACAAAACATAGTTTCTAGTGAGTACAGTGTGAGAAGTAACTGGGTGCTACTACTGCAGTACACCAAATAAAATCTTCCAAGGCAGTATTTTATGATGTCTTCGGAGCTCTGAGAAAGTCTATGCTCAAGGATTGTAACAAGCCGAAGCATATCAAAGTGGTAATCTGTGTCAATAAATAGGACTTCTATTTCCAGTCCACCTTCTGATTTTGGAAGTATACATCGTGCTGTTAAATGGTAAAGCATTTCTGTTTTTCCTGTTCCTTCTGGACCATGAAATTCAAGAATGTCACCTGTATAAAATTTAAAAATGTCAGTCAAATGCAGCAGCACAATAGTTGGCTACAAAATGAAGTCTGCCAAAAAGACATTTACTGGAATGTGAAAGAAAATTTAATCTTCTTGCCAAAATGGGTCTGGTATAGCCAAATAAGGCAGATACAAATAGATAAAAGAAGTGCTCTGAGAAAAGGGTCAACTATTAAATAGCACCAAGAAAACTTAAAAAACATTGATAAGACTGAAAGGAACCTAGGAGAATCTCTAGAGAATGGGTTCCTGTGTACTTACATTTAAATACTGACACTGGTGAGTTAAGAATAAAGTGCTACATATTTTTTTAAAAAGATTTATATATTTATTTGAAAGTCAGAGTTACACAGAGACAGAAGGAGAGGCAGAGAGAGAAAAAGAGGTCCTCCATCCACTGGCTCACTCCCTAGATGGTTGCAACGGCTGAAGCCAGGAGCCTGAAGCCAGGAGCCAGGAGCCAGGAACCTCTCTCATGTAGGTGCAGAGGTCCAAGGACCTGGGCCATCTCCACTGCCTTCTCAGGCCATAGCAGAGAACAGACTGGAAGTGGAGCAGCCAGGACTCAAACCAGTACCCACATGGGATGCCGGCACTGCAGGCAGCAGCTCCACCCTCTACACCACAGCACAGGTCCCAGTGCACAGATTTAATACTGTGCACACAATTTTGATAGTTGATTATACCTTATCCATTCTCCCCTTTATCCTAAAGCATAAAACCCAAGTTGGAGGTATAAGGCAATATGTCTACCTTGAAACTAATTTTCTGAGTCTCACTTGCAAAGAGGAGCCAACAGGTAACAAAGTTGTAGCCAATGAGACATGTTTGTTAGTGATTTCTAAGCCTCTCTATCTCTTTCTTAGAAGAGTCAAGCTTTTTTTTTTTTTTTTAATTTATTTTATTTATCTAAAAGGCAGAGTTAGACAGAGAGAGGGAGAGACAGAGAGAAATCTTCCATTCACTAGTTGACTCCTCAAATGGACAAAAGGGCCAGGGCTGGGCCAAGCTAAGGACAGGAGCCAGTAACTCCATCCGGGTTTCCCACAAGGGTGGCAGGGGCCCAAGCACTTGTACCATCCCCCTCTGCTATCCCAGATACATTAGCAGGGAGCTGAATCAGAAGTGGAGCAGCTAGGACTCGGAAAGGCACCCATAAAGGATCCGGACATTGCTTAACCAACCACGTTAAGTGACAGCTTAAGTGGCCATGCCACAGCGCCAGCCTCCAAAAGGGTTTATTTCAAGAAGCTGGCAGTCCTTGGAAATGAGAGATCTATTGATCCAAAATGTGTGCTCTTTCCCTAGGTTTTTCTTTCCTATACAGGTGCCACTTCTGCCCTGTTGCTTCCTTTCCTAGAGGAGAAGCAGCTATCTTCAAACAGCGAGCATGAAATAAAAGATGATACAACTTAAAGATGGTGGAGCAAGAACAAAGACGCCCAGGGCTGTGACGACAGTATGGAGCCCAGCAGCAGCTGTGTAGTTTGCCTCTGTATCACTTACGAGGTGAGGAAAATAAGCCTGTATCTGGGGAAGCCACTCATCTGGATTTCTGTTAGGGTTTCTCAATATCACTGCCATTATGATTGGAACAATTCTTGAGTTTGCAGATTCACACATTTTAGATGATGAGTACCCATGGCTCTTGGACTCTATGTGCCAGTAGCACCTTCCAACTGAAAACAGCCTTATACGTTTCCAAACTGCCTTCAGTTATTCTTTGCTATTTGACTATCTCTTGGAACTGTTATTTGGCTACATTGTAAGTTATTTTCCTAGCATTTAAATCAAAGTCAGCAACTCTGAACTTAACACTCTAATCTCTATGAATTCCAGTAACTCTCTTTCATTGAAGATAGCACAAGCTAAATAAAACACCTGAGGAAAGTGTTCTGTTTCCAGAGCTTTCCAAAATCTAAACAGTGGCATTCCAATTCTTGCAAGTGTGTGTATCACTATTTATGGCTGAACCACCTGATTGGAAATGCCATGTTAAAAATGCAATCCATGCGCCTAAACCAAATCAAAATCTAAGCAATCGTTTATTTTTTTATTTATTTATTTTTTTTTTTGACAGGCAGAGTGGACAGTGAGAGAGAGAGACAGAGAGAAAGGTCTTCCTTTGCCGTTGGTTCACCCTCCAATGGCCGCCGTGGCCGGCGCACTGCGGCCGGCGCACCGCGCTGATCCGATGGCAGGAGCCAGGTACTTATCCTGGTCTCCCTTGCTTGGGGTGCAGGGCCCAAGGACTTGGGCCATCCCCCACTGCACTCCCTGGCCACAGCAGAGAGCTGGCCTGGAAGAGGGGTAACTGGGACAGAATCCGGCGCCCTGACCGGGACTAGAACCTGGTGTGCCGGCGCCGCAAGGCAGAGGATTAGCCTAGTGAGCCGCGGCGCCGGCCTCGATTATTTACTATTTTTACAAATGAGTGTATGTTGGAACATCCACAACTACAGTTTCGTGTCACTTAACCAGGAGGCATGCTCTACGAAATGCATCATTAGGCAATTTGTTGTGATACAAACATCAGAGTATGCTTTAACAAAGTAAGACGCCTACTAAAGTTAATAGACAATATACTCTTACCCTGTTGTATATGTAGTCCACTACTGGGCAAAATGTGATGCAGCACATGACTGTGCTGTGAAAGATATTCTAGCAAGATGTCACCATAATACATACACACACACACACTACACTTTATTTATTTGAAAAGCAGAGAGACAGGAAGAGATAGAGATAGAGATAGAGATAGAGATAGAGATAGAGATAGAGATAGAGATAGAGATAGAGATAGAGATAGAGATAGAGATAGAGATAGAGATAGACAGACTGAGAATTTTCCAACCCCAAATGACTTTAAGTCAAGTCTGGGTCAGGCTGAAGCCAGGAGCCTGGAACTCCATCTAGGACCCCCACATGGGTGGCAGGGGCACAGGTACTTGGGCCATCTTCCACTGCCTTCCCAGGTGCATTAGCAAAAGGCTGGATTAGAAGCCATGAAGCTGGGACTTGAATTCACACTGATATGGAATGGCAGTATTGGTAAGCATCAGCTTAACCCACTGTACTCCTTCATTTGTCTTTAAAAGAGTTATAATTAGATTTAATTGTAAGGCAGAGTTATAGAGAAGAGGCAAGAGAGAGACTCTTCTAGGCCAGCTGGGTTCATGCTCCCAAATGACAGCAATAGCCAGGGCTGGGCCGGGCCAAGCCAGAGCCTAGAGCCTGGAACTCCAACTAGGTGTCCCATTTGGGTGCAGGGGCCCAAAGACCTGGGCCATCTTCTGC